>NW_024425563.1:18425127-18472320 GCF_017311325.1 Ursus maritimus | reverse complement strand
AGCCTCCACCGCAGCCCGACCACCAGGACTCTCAGACGGACAGGCAGCCGCACCCCCGGCGAAGACGCCCTCCGAACACCTCACGCTCCCACTGGGAGCCAGCCCCGCGCGCCGGGCCCCGACGAGAGCCAGCCGCTCCCGGCCACGCCGCAGCCCCGTCTCCGCTCCGGGCTGAAGGGCTTCTCGTAGAAGACGGGGGGAGAACCGAGTCATACACGATCTTTCTGTCTTAGGAACTCGGTGCCACGGGGATGCGCTGAAGGGCTGTTCTAAGCACAGACAGCAGACGACTTCTGCACAGGAAAACAAAACCAAAGCAAGATGCGGGAAAGGATTCCCACCAGTCATGCTCCAGTGCGACAACGGCTCGGCTCACAGGGACAACCGCAGCTTTTCCAGTCCCGATGTCACCGGGGTCTCGGTTCACAGGGCCACTCAGTTGTTTCCTGATGATGATGCCTGGAACACCTCACTGGCTGACCGTGCTGTTGGGGTGGGGGGGGGGGGGGGGGGGGGACGTTCATAGAAATTCAAGTCTTCATCAATCCATGAGAATGCTCTCCAATAAACAACCTGATTTCTGTGGTAAAGAAGTAGAAAAAAACATGGTTGGTTCAATACTTAAGCACTAACGAACGTGAAATGGCCGCCAGACCTTCACCAGACCCTGGCGCGTTAGGACACTGCTCTCGCTGCTCCAGACAGACCTCAGTTTTTCTTGTCCTTCTGAAGCTGGCTTTTTGTGCTCCCTAGATTGTTCCACACTTCTGTGTACATCAGGGTCCCAATGAAGACAAACAAGGTACCCAGCCAGTGCCACAGAGTGAAAGGGTTCTGGAAGTACAAGATGGAAAAGATGAGGCTGACAAACTTGCGGAGAGTCACAACAAGGGTGACGGTAAGGGAGGCGCATTCTGTGGTGAGAATGAAGACGCCCCGGATGCACACGTACCTGGAGTGGTGGGGTTAAGGTGGTTTTCGGTAGACTACAGAGAGAACCCCAGGGAGAACATTCTGGCAACGCTCTTGATTTAAATGTTCATATTCGAAGAACCAGAAAACATGGGGGTGGGTTATGGCTGCTCTGAGGCTCTTCCTTAGTAGAAGACCCTGCAGAATGAACGTCCTGCCATTCATTTGTGGACCCTAACTTGAAACCGCCGGCAGGCCTCCCATTACCCTTGTTCTGAATTCTTCACACGGTTTCCGGTGAGGGTTCCCTCCCAAGTAGTGACAGAAGGTAGGTAACACTTGCAATAAAGGTCAGCAAACCTCCTTTACAGGACCCAGGGCTCACCTCCTCATCTAAAAAGGAACTCTGCGGGCAAGTCTATTATATCAGAGGAATGAGACCAATCTCGATCTGTTTCATGGTTTCAAAGCCTTAATGATTTTTATAACGTACTTAAGGTCGTTCAAAAGAAACATTTAAAAAATTAGGTTTTAGTTACTTTGAAATTTCTTGCAGAATTTGGTGGCAGCTTGTGACATAGCCTAGGCTACTGAAAAACTCCAGTAGAAATCACAGAGCGTTCGTGTCACATACTAATAGTCACCCATTGATTTCTACACCTCCGCCCAGAGCAATTCATGCTGCCCAGTGACTTACTGGCCTCCGGCAGCACTAACATCTCTCTGGCCCCCCACGAAGGCACTAACGGGGTGGGCAGCTCTGGCTCCGGAAGCACAGAAGAGATGAAGGCAGAAACGAAACTCAGGGCACCGTGCCATGAGAAGAATGAACATTCCTATGTCAAAATATCACGGAGCAGACCCCACCGCAGAGGAGCGCAAAGGATACTGAGTGATGACGTTCATGAGGAGGTAGAACCACATGATGGGCACGGCCACACCAACGACTGGGACTTGATATAACTCTGCAAACATGAAGAGGGGAGACAGTCATATTTTTGACAGCTTAATGGAGACTGAACATAATTAGAGGCCGCAACGTTACTTCCCTTGCAAGTAGATCTGGACCGTACGGACAGCACTTTACTTGCCTTGATTCTAGGCTGCATCGGTCTCAAGAGTCATTACATTGATCTCTTAAATTATTTACTTAAGCTGTAAAGTAAACTCTTCACCATCCACCTGAATAGGACCCCACTTAACAAAGAAACGGACACAGACAGAAGTTAAAAATGACATGGTCTTAACTGATAATCGACACAAGAGTAAAGACAACTAAATGCCATTTGGAAATATCTTCAATCCCAGTTGAAGAATTCAAAGCTAAACAAGGCTCTACTTTTTATACTCTATGAAAACAGCAATTAAAAACTTAAAAAATCCTAATCTGGAAACGTGGTAGTGGAATTGGCAGCCACTGGGTTGGTAGTAGTACCAACTGGTGTGTTGTTTGGGTTTTTTAAATCAATTTCATAATGCTTACATTAAGGGGCAATACAAGTATTTATATTCATTCTAAGGAATTAATCCTCATTAATTCAAAAGAAGAAAAATATTCTCCATTGATGGGAGTACTATTTATAATGAGGAAAAATCGAATCAATCTCAATGGCTAATCTTAGAGCAATGGCTGTGTAAGCAAAGGAATGTTCACTAAATGAGGCAGGACACATTTGATTTAAAAAGAATCATGAAGATTATACAGACTCACTTAAAAAAGGCGGCAAGTGAAAAAGTATAAAATTATACAAGGATGACAACTATGTAAGAATATATGTAAACAGTATCTGGAAAGAAACTGGTAAAATGAAATTAGCTGATGTCTAAGGCAATGGAACTGTAACGTTCCTTCCTTTATATACATTCTTATGTTAGTTTTATAAAATGAGGCTTGTATGGTTAAATATTAGGGAGGAAATAAAATATTCGAGATCAAAGAGAGTAAGGACACAAATCCTCAAAGATCAGTTTTTAAGAATTCCTAAGGTTGTTCGGGGGGTTGAATTATACAGTATAACTTAGGAAATTCTAACAGTGACAGTGAGATCCGGTTAGTAAATGAACGTTACTTTTCTTTTGCAAAAAATAAAAAGCCATATATATAAAGGTAATATAACTGTCTGGACTAGGGGGAAATCCCCATAATCTGGTACTCTATTGTCTGCTGTAGTCAGCGTGTACTGAAATGAAAAGAGAGTTAACAAGTATTATTACTGTTGAATAACCTCAGATCCATTGTATCAATTTGCTGGGCAAGAGTCAATCAGTAGGACTCAAAATATTCAGGTGGGTATTCAGTTCTCTTAACAAACTCAAGGAGAACAGGTTCATCTGAGATAACCCAAGGCAAGCAAGACCAAAAAAAAAAAAAGCATACACTTAACTCAGGGATGATTCTGAAGACGTTGAAGGCAGATTCTAAAAAAGATTTTATATAAATACCCATCTCTGTGACTTTTAGAAGCAGTGTTCTAGTAATTAAATCAAAAATCAGTCCCAAGGAATCTAATATGTTTATGTCAGTAGCCCTTCTCTACGCGGGGACTCTCAAGAGACCTTAAAAATCTTTGTGTCAAAAATGTGTCAATTGTACCTTCCAAAAAAAAAAAAGTCAGAAATGACTGAATAATTGAGAGCCTTAAAAACCTTCCGACACACATGACCTTCACTACACATTTTTGGTGGGTAAAGGGGACAGTCCACACCACGGACTCCAACAGAAAGCATTCACCACTTCCCAGCGCAGGTCCTGACGGCCGGCAGGCTTACAGGCCACATACCGCCGTTCCGCAAAATACACTCGCCCTTTTAGATGTGAGCAACGTAAAGCCTTAATTTTACACGTTTCTTTGTTCCTGTGTGTTCACTGGTCTGTGTAACCACTATGTCTTTTAGTTGATAATTGCATCAGGTAAGTAATTCAAGTTAATTGGCAATTTTTAGCTAGTTGACTAAACAGCCCCTTTAACAAGTAATTGCTAACTTACCCTGTGGACCTCTGAACTATTTTGCTTATTCCTGCTGCNNNCCTACCCTGGACACCTTGGAAAAAAGCCCCCTCATGGTGTTTATTTCCCCCTCGCTCCAAACGAGCTAGGACGGGGCGTGCGAGCGGGGCTGCCTCCCGCACCAGCAGAGGACGAGCCCGAGCAGACAGAGCTGCATGGCTGCCCAGGTGCGCACGGCCCCCCCCTCTGCAGCGTGTTGCTTTTGCATTCTCCAAACATCCAAATGCCCCACGCGCAAGCGCAAACACACCGATTCCAAAGCGAAAGGGAAAAATTGAGATACTCTCTTACATCGTTTGCAGATAACTGAGAAGCACCTATAAAAGCTTTTGCCGCTGCAACTGCTGACGGACAGCACTAGATCCCCGGGGCGCGGAACGGGGATCGCTTCCGATAGGACGGTGATTTGGATAAGATCATGAAAAAAGCAGCGGTCAAGTCAACAGCAAAACTGAGAGCTGGCCTCAGAACCTGTCAGGCAATTCCACCGGATAACCCAGACTCACCAGACTTATTGAACAGAACGGCGTGGTCATAGATATCGGAAGCCAGGAAGATGAAGCCAGGAAGTGGAAGGGCATGCTACGGGAAGAAAGATTCCACGTAAATTGACAGACACATTACGGGATACGTAGAGCAGCTTTACAATGACTTCCAGTTTTACAAGTTGTTCGACAAGCAGGATCAAGAAAAGCAATTTGGACTTGTTAGGTTAAACGTATGCAGGGCTTCGGACCACGTGACACTGTCCAGCGTGCGACCGACCCCACACGGCAGCTCTTGCCCTTACGGAGTGGAGTCCGATGATCACCACACACTCGACAGAAACAATGGAGCCATCATCCTTCCCGCAACAAAGGGAAAGTTTAAACTCACAGTCATTGGGCCCATAGGATTTGCTACATTTTGCTGCTTTTGAAAATGGCTTAGCAAATGTAAAGGACTTAAAAACTACCAAGAAGGCAAAGGCGGATTTCAGGGAGTTTAGGAACTCATGGGAAAAAGAAATCTGAGGACAACACGAGGTCAAGGGTAATGAAATGAAGCCAATAATGAAAAGAGGATGAAGAGGAAAGGACAGGTAAGTGCAGGTGAACGCGCCTGACGACAACCCCCCAGCACCACGGGATGGAATCGCAGCTGATGTTACGGGCCAGCTACTCTGGGCCAGCTACTGCTCTAAAAGAAAGGTGTGAACCAGATAAACCGTTCCTTCTTTTTTAAAATTCCCGGCCATATACTCCAGCTCCGGTTAAATATCTCAACCCGATTGTCTGCAACTTCGGTACAAAAAGCCAGCCCTGAAGGCATCTCTAGCATCTGGAACCTTGAGGGACTGTGCTTCGGATGTTCTCTCCACGGGAGAGAGGTTGGAGGAAGAGCAGTTACAGGAGGTGGCTCTGGCTCGGCAGTTTCCAAAAAAAGCAGAAACACACAGAATTAGCTAATGAAGCTCTCTTGTTGGGTACAGAGAGCTCCCCAGAGGGACTGCTCTCACCCCTCATTCCCCCCCCAAATGCCTGCCTGCCTGCCTGCCAACGTCCCCCTCGGCATGTTGTTTCTGAAACTTATTTTCCTGCTCCAAGTTTCCATACTGGATTTAACTTGATTTCATCTCTGGGAACAAGGAGGGCGAAGGTCCTCATCCCCAGACGTTGTTCCTGGTTAGCAGACACGCTAGGTTCACACTGACTGTTCACGATCACCTCATGTAGAGAACCGTGGCTCAGAATACACAGTAGTAGCCTATTAAAAATACTTGGTCCTTCAACTACATCAGAAAACAATGCATATTTCATTTGAAATAACAGATTACAACTTAGTGCTTTGTATCTTCCTCAGGTTCAAGAAACTGCTTACATTATAAAACAAAGCCTCCTTGGAGTGTTTCCCAAATTGTTTGTATAGGGTTTCCTGGAAAATACCCATCCTCGCTGACATCAGAAGTGCAAACGTCAGTGCCCCAATACCTAAAAAAAAAAAAAAAAAAAAAAAAATCAGGTTACAAGATACTAGATTTGCTCATTTCCAGGTATTTTCCTAAAGAACACTGACTGTTCTACATTTATTACAAGCCAGGTGCAGAACGTGTACAAAATTTTTAAAAGAAATAAAAATCAACCACAGTATCACTACCTACTCTTTGACAGTTTACTCTCTATATGTATATATTTTATACTAAAATAGGATCGTAATGAATATACAATTGTACATCTTGCTTTTTTCATAATCTTTTTCTTGGATTTTCCTTCAAGTCATTCATTAAAATTTCTTCATTCATTAAAATTCATGGCTCCATCACGTGGCGGGACCATATTAAATGTCTTACAACATGAGAATGATTAGATTACTTCCAATTATTTCACCACTAAAATCAGTGTACATCCTTGTACATAAATCTTTAAACAAAATGTTGATGATTTCCCTTAGGATTATCCTTAGGATAAACTTTCCTAAATGAAATTACGGAGTCAAAAGTTGTAGACATTTTTAAAACTCACTACATAGATTTTTCCAGAAAGGCTGTGTTAATTTCTAATAAACAGTCTATACAAAAATGGTTGTCTTATGGCACCCTCAGCAGCAATGAGCATAATTGTTTACTATCTTGCCATTTTAAGACTCCAAAAATAAAAAGGTACTGCATTTTGGTTTCAATTTGCATCTCTCTGATTCCAAGAGTACTGAGGCTGAACATACAATAATCAGACATTAATTTTTCCCCACGAATTGTATGTTCATATCCTCTGCAAATTTTTCTTATTGGATAAAGGGTTTTCTAACAGCTCATAAAGATTTTTCTATGTGAAGGAGAACCACCTAAAGGGATAAAGTTTCAAAGCCAAGCAGCAGGGAGAACCGAGTTCTTTCATTGCTGTTTCTCTTCTGCTCAGTCTCAATCTGTTACTGCTGCCGCTGACCGCACTTGGAAAGAGTTTCACCTCCACATCCTCCAACATGAGGCCAAAGCTCTAGAGGAGCTGTCTAATTAATTCCACAAAGAGATACTCATTTTTAAAAATTCCCTAGGAGACTCCGATGATCAGTCAGGTTTGGGAACACTCATTATGGAAGAGCTAACTTATGAAGAAAATGAATCTAAGATTTCAAAATGAGTCCCTTGGAAATTTACTGCTTCTACGCAGGAGACAGATCATGAAGAAATGGAGGACACTCTAAGCACTCGCTCCCAGAGAGAGTGACAGGCGACCGGACGTGCTCGTTTCTTTCTATACCAGCGGCAGCCAAGGAGATCGTGGATCCCTGTTGTGGAACACACCTCCCTGAGCAGGGACACTTTCATGTTTTCATGTTCTGAACCCCAAAGTTCAGAGACGGGGGATCCCAGGTGCGTCTCTCTTCTGTGGCATAATCTCTTTAGCCAGAGTTTCTTGCCAAGAAACCTGTCCCTCAGGACAAAACTCCGCAAACAGAACTGCAGAGGCAACGAGCTTTCTTGTAATTACTGTACTTGCCTAGTAGCCACCTTAAAAACGCCTGGAATCCGTCATTCTCACCCGAGCTGGACTGGGAAGTCTAGGGAAGAAAGAAGAAGACCAGGTAGAGAGACCAGAACCACAAGCAAGGTGCCTGGGCACAAAGAAACGGTCTGTGTTACCCATTCCCCTGTGCTCTTCTCTTGCAGAGACCCGATCCTTCTATTGCACAAACCTGTAGACGTACTGCATCAATAAAAAAACACCAGGCCCCCCATGGCAAGTACTGAATAGAAGTGATTTGTGGAAGCGATTCTTACCACCTGCTTTGCTGACATGAAAGTGCAAATAAATATCCCCACAGACACCAGGGCGATGGAGGTATATTTGAACACGCTGTATCTGCAAAAACAAGCACAAGAGCACCTCAGGAAGGGAAAAGCACGGATACGAACTTCCACATGCTGTGTGCGGCCAGATGTTGCGTCACAGCACAAACCACCAAAATACAGCTGAGGGGGTCACACGTGGACGTCTGGCGTGAAAAAGCACCAGGATGCTGCCTGATGACTAAACAGCCTTCGTGTTGCTTAAAATAGTTTCAGTTAGTTGGTGGACCGAGAGATTGTTTCACCGGAAAGCAAAAACAAAAAAAGACATAGACCAGACATGACACTCCATTATGCTCCAGTCCCAGTGAAAGCCAGACACATCTTAACGGCCGCCTGGGGCTCTTCCGGTCTTTAAGGGCCCAAACCTGAGTGTCAGAGACACCCCACGCAAGAGGAAGAACGGAGTATCGGGACAAGTAGCAGGATTCAGTGCACACACACACACACAAATCAACTGTCCATTGTCAGGAGAGGACTTTTTTTTTTTTTTTTTAACACCTCTGAATGACTTAAATGTTTTTAAATGTTGGCACAGTTGGCTATAACAGGACTACTGGCAGTAAGAACAGTGGCGTTTCATATTAACTAAAACAACATCATGTTAACATCCCTCTCGGGCTCTCACTGATAAAGCGGAAGGCCTCAGGCAAGAGTGAGAAGGAATTAAAATTACAGGATGAACCATCCGAGGTTTTCTAGTCAAATACTTTCTACAGTTCTGGTCACATGACCTCATAAAAGGCCAACAGGACTGGCTAAGCAGCAGATCAGGGGCCAAGAGCATCCCGCCGGCGGAGAGAGGCAGGGTGAGTAACAGGCCCCGCGGAGGCAGATAGAAAAAGTAAGGGAACTCTTCAGTCTGGAAAGATTAAGACAGGGAGAGTTTGTAATTCGGGCCTAAAAATTAACAAAGGGCAGGTTAAAGTAAGCATAGACTTGGTCTTCAAATTCCAGAATGAGGAACACACTATGAACCTAAGGGGCTCTACTCAAGATAACACAAAAGGAGATAATAACTTACTAATTCCTGATCTTAGATGGACACCTTAGGGAAATTTCTGCTCTCTGGGTGATACACACCAAGGAGAGTCAAAAAGGCTTCCTTGGATAGATTCAAGATGACAGATCCAAAACAAGTTCTCCAGGGAAACACAGATGTTTAAGAAAGGCCCCTGACATTTTGGAGCACTATCAGGAGAATACAGTCCTTTTAAAATATGTTCTTTTGTAGCCCTATTATGAGCAAAATCAAAGGTTAGAAGGCCTGCAGGTCTGTCCCAACGTCAAGTCTACACTACCGAGAAGTGCGGCAGTCACTTCGATGTAACAAACCCACCCAGTACATATGAACACTTACGTGGAGAGACCTGGAAAAGAAATCAACTACAGCTGTACTTATCTGGGGAATCCATAAGCCTCCAAAGATAACGGGTTCATGATAAGGAGCCTAGCAGGACAGGACAACTGTCCTTCCTCGGGCACAGCCCTTACTACTTAAAAACTCTAGGTTCACACACTTTTAATTGACAGCACTTTCTAAGCTGGTGTAGAGTTCTAACACTGGGGCTAGATACTGAATACAGAGAAAAGCTGGCGCGAGCTTGTACGACTGTGATCTTAACAGTGAGGGTGCACTTCCCCTGAGAAATGCTCCAGACTGAATGTGCGGACTCTCCCCAGTGCCCTTCCTCCCTGGGGCAAGGAGGGTAAGGCTCAGAAGGAAGGTGGGAGACAAATACTTTGAGAAAGTATCCCAGGTATTTCTGGTATTTCCCAACCGTATCCCAGACAGAAGCACTGGTGACAGCCACAGAGAACAGTCCTGAAAGTTTTCATTTCATCTCTTGGCCCTTTGGGTCTTTGTTAGGAATTTCCTTTCTAACTATGGGTATCGTTAGTCCATCGCGTTGTACCGATAAACACCTTCTTTGACAGCGCTGTCCAAGAACCTCCGTGAAGTTGCAAATGTCCCATATCTGGGTTCTCCAACATGGTTGCCACTAGCCACGTGTGGCTACTAAGCACTTAAAATGTGAGAAACTAAATATTTATTTTAAGTAACTTAAACGTAAAGAGTCCCACGTAGCTGGTGGAGACCACATGGGACAGCGAAGTTCTAGACCAACTGGCTTTGGGGGTTACTATGGCAGTAAAGAGCCAATGATGACAAGGGCTACTTTGTTCTACACAGAGAACATGCTGCTCCAAAGCCACGGAGGGCTGGGGGCGGGGCCCCTCCCTGGTCCACTGCCTCAGGATACACGCACCGTCACAGACAGAACCCAGAAACCAGCCGGATGATCAAGAGCAAACTTATCACCACTAGAGAAAAGGAGCCCAGCGCATGGATGGGGCTCAGGAGATCCTTCTATACATAAAATACGAAAGTGTATCGTTTACCTTTTCTTCAAAATGATAATTCCTAGGATCATGTTGGCAATTAGAGACCCCTGTAAGAGGAGACAACCGTAACAGAGTTTTAGTGCACCAGCAAATAATTCAAGATAAATAAGAACACGGACAAACAGGAAAAAGAGCCAGAAAGGAGGACGTTACGATGAATAATTAGTAAGTTTCACTTGTTCTTATAATGGCAAAAAGTACAAACTATATAAATCTGTTAAGTAAATTAATAAAACCTTCTGAAGACAACAACGAGAATGAAAATGATCAATTCTCTAAATATTGGTCAGAGCTAAAACTAAAGCTAGCAGATATTATAGACTTAATTTTGTTAAATTTTCCATCTAATTTATGAGAGCTTTCGCCAACAAGCAAATTAATGAAAGAAGGCATGCTGGGATCTTTCTCTTCTCTGGAAAGCTGGCGCTCAATCAGCAAGAGTTTATGGAAAGTCTATTATATGCTCACTACTTTGAAAGTCATCTTTGTAATTATAATCAGCTCTGAAAAGTCCCTTCGAGGATAGCACTTTAATCTCCCAGAAATCTCAAACTACGCAGAAATGTTATCATTCCAATGGTCTCCAATTTTGCATTCTCCTGCAATCCTAACTACATTCCCCCTGAAGTCTTTCCTGCTCGTGAGAGGAAGAAAAAAAACCTCTGCTGCTCTGGGAGAAACCCCACCTTCATCAAGAATTTCCCTTCTTTGGGGCGCCTGGGTGGCTCAGTCAGTGAAGCGTCTGCCTTCGGCTCAGGTCATGATCTCAGGGTCCTGGGATCGAGTACCACGTCGGGCTCCCTGCTCCACAGAGTCTGCTTCTCCCTCTGCTTCTGCCCCCACCCCCCAGCTCATGCTCTCTCTCTTAGATAGATAAATGATAGATGATAGATAGATAGATAGATAGATAGATAGATAGATAGATAGATAGATAATCTTTAAGAATTTCCCTTTAGAGCGCCTGGGTGGCTCAGTTGGTTAAGCGTCCCACTCTTGGTTTCGGCCCAGGTCATGAGATCAAGCCCTGCATCAGGCTTCACACTCAGCGGGGAGTCTCCTTGAGATTCTCTCCCTCTGCTCCTCACTGTACCTGTGCGTGTGCATGCTCTGTCTAAAATAAATATTTTTTAAAAAAAGAATTTCCCTTTACTTAATGGTCTCAAAAGTTTCTTGCTTTAAAAAAAAATCAGAAAAGGGAAGTATCAATTTTATGTACTAGAAGTAAATGTAATTTTATGAAAGAAACCAAAAGTGATGAGAAATTAAGTTAAATAACAGTCATAGCAAGTCTGAATATAAAATCAACCAGATGAGGGAAATTAAACATAAAATCTGTTTCCCAAGGAAATTTTAGCTCCTTTTATATTGATCAACCATAAGACTTCAGAGGGATGAAAGTCAACCGTCACACTCTGCCTTACTGCACAGATGAAAGCCAGCCTTTGCTCACGCATCCAGGAGACCTATTCTTACACACTAGACTTTACTTGTTATAAGACCTTTCTACTGCTGTCAAGTGTTCCATCGACCCACTTAGATTTCCCAGAGGAACACACACAAGCCGGCAGCACTTACAGATCTAAATATCATATGCAGGGGCATGGCGATGTTGAGATTCAGGGCATAGTTGTTCACCACGCTGACGGTGAAGAACATGGTGACCATCACAGCGTAGTACCTGAAATGCAGAGATCACAGCACGTCACACAAAATCCACTATTTCAAGAACATCACGTACAGGAGGAAATATTTTTGCTTAGAAAAGTATTTTGTTTTAGTTCCTCTAGATTAAAAGAGTGTATCACTACTACAACATAAAGTCAATACTAAGCACATAGAAAAATACATCCAAAGCCAGACTTACGTGGAAAAAGTATGAATTATAGAATATGTTTTAAGAAACACTATTTTTAATCTTTTTCCAGTATACTCTTAGTATTTTTCAAGCAATTTAAAAGTAGGCTTCAAAAAACATTATCTGAGGGGGCGCCTGGGTGGCTCAGTCGTTTAAGCGTCTGCCTTCGGCTCAGGCATGAGATCCTGGAGTCTTGGGATCGAGCCCCATGTCGGACTCCTTGCTCAGGAGGGAGTCTGCTTCTCTCTCTCCCTCTCCCGCTCCCCTTGCTTGTGCACTCATGCCCATGCTCTCTTTCAAATAAATAAAATCTTTAAAAAAACAATAAAAAAACAGAGGAGAGGAAAAGATGGCTGAGGACTAGGGGACCCCTTTTTCGGCCGGTCCCCTGAGTCGAGCTGGATAGGTACCAGACCAGCCTAAACAACCACGGAATCAGCCTGAGACGCAGGAAGATACATCTGGATCTCTACAAATGAACATCTCCAGCGCTGAGTATTGAGGTACGAAGCGGGGAGCCGTGAAACCGCGCACAGACATAAGATAAACGGAAGGGGGAGAGAGCCGCCACGTTTGGGCGCCGGAAGCGGTAGCCACCTGCACGGGGGAGCGGGGGGACTTGGGGACTAGCACCCTCGAGAGAGCAGACTGAGCCTGGGAGTGCGCGCAACCAGACCGAAAAGCGGAGCTCTGGAGCGCTCATTGGAACCGGACTGAGACTGGGAGCTCGGGAGCACATGCGAGACCAGACAGAAAAACAGCGCTCTGGAGCACATGCGAACCACAGTGAAACAGGGAGCTCGGGGGCGGCTGGAGGTGTTAGAAGCACAAAGGGCAGAGACGTGCCAGCCCTGGAAGTGAGGGCTGGGAGACCAGCTGGGGGGTGCACAGCCCGGGACACTGCAGGGTTTTTGGCAGCACCGACAGAAACAGAGTTAAGGTGATCAAGAGAGCTCGGTGGAGAGCGGACTGTGACCTCTCTGTTCTGAGACAGAGGCTAGGATACGGCCACTGCTGCTCTGACTCTCAGAAGTATCACAGAAAACCACCAGGGAAAGCCACCAGGGAATAAAAGCCCGGAATTAGTGGTTCACATTGTGCCCATCCCCATCCCCCCTTGCAGGGGACAGGGCGACTCTACCCAGGTTGCCTGAGTATCAAGTGCAGCAGGCCCCTCCCCCAGAAGGCAGGCTGAAAAATCAAGAAGCCCACATCCCTAAGGTCCCTATAAAACAAGTGCACACTGCCTGGGTCCTGGTCAATAATTTGGGCTCTGGGCAATCCCGCAACCTCTCCTCATCAGAATGACGAGAAGGAGAAATCCCCCCCAGCAAAGAAAAGATAATGAGTCAGTGGCCTCTGCCACAGAACTGATGGATATGGATATAACCAAACTGTCAGAAATGGAGTTCAGAGTAACAATGGTCAAGATGATGTGTAGACTTGAAAAAAAATATTAATGAAAAAATTAACGAGAATATAGAATCTCTAAGGGCAGAAATGAGAGCGAATCTGGCAGAAATTAAAAATGCTATGAATCAAATGCAGTCAAAACTAGATGCTGACTGCCAGGGTGAATGAGGCAGAAGAATGAATTAGTGAATTAGAGGATGGGATGGTAGAGAGAAATTGAAAACAGAAACTTGGCTCAAAAAAATCCAATCTCAAGAATGTAGAATATGGGAGATTACTGACTCAATAAAATATTCCAATGTCAGAATCATCGGCATCCCTGAGGGGGTAGAGAAAGAGAGAGGTCTAGAAGAGATATCTGAACAAAATGTAGCTGAGAACTTCCCTAATCTGGCAAAGGAAACAAGCATTCGTGTCCAAGAGGCAGAGAGGACCCCTCCCAAGGTCAATGAGAACAGACCTACACCATGTCACGTCATAGTGCAATTTGCAAATATTAGATCCAAGGATACAGTATTGAAAGCAGCCAGGGGGAAGAAAATCCTTACGTACAGTGGGAAAAATATCAGAATAATGTCAGACCTGTCTCCAGAGACCTGGCAGGCTAGAAAGGGTTGGCAGGGTATTTTCAAAGCTCTATCTGAGAAGAACATGCAGCCAAGGATCCTTTATCCAGCAAGGCTGTCATTCAGAATTGATGGAGATAAGGACTTTCCAGGATTGGCAGAAACTGAAGGAATTCGTAACCACCAATCCAGCCCTACATGAGATATTAAGGGGGAGGTTCTATAAAAGTAAAAAGGCCCCAAGAGTGATACAGAACAGAAATTTACAATCTATAGAAACAAAGACTTCACAGGCAACATGACATCATTAAAATCATCTCTCTCAATAATCACTCTCAACGTGAATGGCCTAAATGCTCCCATAAAACGCCACAGGGTGGCAGACTGGATAAAAAAGACAACCCATCCATTTGCTGTCTACAAGAGACTCATTTTGAACCTAAAGATATATCCAGACTGAAAATGAAGGGATGGAAAACCATTTTTCATGCCAATGGACCTCAAAAGAAAGCTGGGGTAGCAAATCTCATATCAGACAGATTAGATTTTAAACTAAAGACTGTTGTTAGAGATACAGAAGGACACTATATTATTCCTAAAGGATGTATCCAACAAGTGGATATGACAATTATAAATATCTATGCCCCTAACAGGGGAGCAGCTAGATACACAGCCAACTCTTAACCAGAATAAAGAGACATATAGATAATAATACGTTAATAGTAGGGGACCTCAACACTTCGCTCTCAGCAATAGATCACGTAAGCAGAAAATCAACAAAGAAACAAGGGCTTTGAATGACATACTGGACCAGATGGACCTCATAGATATATATAAAACACTACACCCCAGAACAACAGAATACTCATTCTTTTCGAATACACATGGAACTTTCTCCAGAATAGACCATATACTGGGTCACAAAAGAGGTCTCAACAGATACCAAAAGACTGAGATTATTCCCTGCATATTCTCAGACCACAATGCTTTGAAACTGGAACTCAATCACAAGGAAAAATTTGGAAGAAACTCAAACACTTGTAAACTAAGAACCATCCAGCTCAAGAATGATTGAGCAAACCAGGAAATTAAAAATCAATTTAAACAATTTATGGAGACCAACGAGAATGAAAACACATCGGTCCAAAACCTATGGGACACTGTAAAGGTAGTCCTAAGGGGAAAATACATAGCCATCCAAGCCTCACTCAAAAGAATAGAAAAATCTAAAATGCAGTTTTTATATTCTCACCTCAAGAAGCTGGAGCTGGAACAGAAGAACAGGCCTAATCCACGCACGAGAAGGCAGGTGATCAAGATTAGAGCAGAGATCAATGAATTAGAAACCAGGAGCACAGTAGAGCAGATCAAAGAACTAGAAGCTGGTTCCTTGAAAGAATAAATAAGATCGATAAGCCACTGGCCAGACTTATTCAAAAGAATAGAGAAAGAATCCAAATTAATAAAATTATGAATGAAAAGGGAGAGATCGCGACCAACACCAATGAAATAGGAAGGATTATTAGAAACTTTTATCAACAACTTTATGCCAATAAATTAAACAAACTGGAAAAAATGGATGCCTTCCTGGAAACCTATAAACTACCAAGACTAAACAGGAAGAAATTGATTATTTTTTTATAATAATATTTTTTTATTATGTCAGTCACCATACAGTACATCCCTAGTTTTTGATGTAAAGTTCCATGATTCATTACTTGCGTATAACACCCAGTGCACCATGCAATACGTGCCCTCCTTAATACCCATTTCAACAGACTGATTATTTATGAAGATTGAAGCAATGATCAAAAACCTTCCCAAAAACAAGAGTCCAGGGCCTGACGGATTCCCCAGGGAATTCTACCAAACATTCAAAGAAGAAATAATACCTATTCTCCTGAAGCTGTTTCAAAAAATAGAAACAGAAGAAAAACTACCAAACTCATTCTATGAGGCCACTATTACCTTGATCCCCAAACCAGGCAAAGACCCCATCTAAAAGGAGAATTACAGACTGATATCCCTGATGAATTTGGATGCCAAAATTCTCAACAAGATCCTGGCTAATAGGATCCAACAGTACATTAAAAGGATTATCCATCAAGACCAAGTGGGATTCATCCCTGGGATGGGATGCAAGGTGGTTCAACATTCACAAATCAATCAGTGTAATAGATCATATCAACAAGAAAAGAGTCAAGAACCATATGGATCCTCTCAACTGATGCAGAAAAAGCATTTGACAAAATACAGCATCCTTTCCCGATTAAAACCCTTCAGAGTGTAGGGATAGAGGGTACATTCCTCAATTTCATAAAAGCCATCTATGAAAAGCCTACAGCAAATATCATTCTCAATGGGGAAAATTGAAAGCCTTTCCCGTAAGATCAGGAACACGACAAGGATGCCCACTTATTCAACATAGTACTAGAAGTCCTTGCAACAGTAATCAGACAACAAAAAGGGATAAAAGGTCTCCAAATCGGCAAAGAAGAAGTCAAACTGTCTCTCTTCGCAGATGACATGATACTCTATATGGAAAACCCAAAAGACTCCACCCCCAAACTACTAGAACATATAGAGCAATTCAGTAACGTGGCGGGATACAAAATCAATGCTCAGAAATCAGTGGTATTTCTATACACGAACAATGAGACTGAAGAAAGAGAAATTAGGGAATCCATTTCATTTACAATAGCACCAAAAATCATACGTTATCTCAGAATTAACTTAACCAGAGACGTAAAGGATCTATGTTCTAGAAACTACAAATCACTCTTGAAAGACATTGAAGATGACACAAAAAGATGGAAAAATATTCCATGCTCATGGATCGGAAGAATAAACATAGTTAAAATGTCTATGCTACCCAGAGCAATCTACACTTTCAATGCCATCCTGATCGAAATACCAATGACATTTTTCAAAGAACTGGAACAAACAGCCCTCAAATTTGTGTGAAACCAGAAAAGGCCCAGAATCGCCAAGGAATTGTTAAAAAGGAATCACCTTATGCCAGTTAGAATGGCAACAACTGGCAAGGCAGGACACAACAAATGTTGGAGAGGATGTGGGGGCATCACGTTGCCGGATTTCAAGCTATACTACGAAGCTGTGATCACAAAGACAGCATAGTACTGACACAAAAACAGACACACAGACCAATGGAACAGAATACAAAACCCAGAAATGGACCCTCGGCTCTTTGGGCAACTAATCTTTGACAAAGCAGGAAAAAACATGCAGTGGAAAAATGACAGTCTCTTCAATAAATGGTGCTGGGAAAATTGGACAGCTACATGCAAAAGAATGAAACTTGACCACTCTCTCACACCATACACAAAGATAAACTCCAAATGGATGAAAGACCTCAATGTGAGACAGGAATCCATCAAAATCCTAGAGGAGAACATAGGCAGCAACCTCTACGACATCGGCCAAAGCAACCTTTTTCATGACACATCTCCAAAGGCAAGAGAAACAAAAGATAAAATGAACTTGTGGGACTTCATCAAGATAAAAAGCTTCTGCACAGCCAAGGAAACAGTCAGAAAAACTAAGAGGCAGCCCACGGAATGGGAGAATATATTTGCAAATGATGCTACAGATAAAAGACTGGTATCCAAGATCTACAAAGAACTTCTCAAACTCAATACACAAGAAACAAATAAACAAATCATAAAATGGGCAGAAGATATGAACAGACACTTTTCCAATGAAGACATACAAATGGCTAACAGACACATGAAAAAATGTTCAAAATCGTTAGCCATCAGGGAAATTCAAATCAAAACCACATTGAGATACCACCTTACACCAGTTAGAAGGGCAAAAATTGACAAGGCAGGAAACAACAAATGTTGGAGAGGATGTGGAGAAAGGGGATCCATCTTACACTGTTGGTGGGAATGCGAGTTGGTACAGCCTCTTTGGAAAACAGTATGGAGGGCCCTCAAAAAGTTAAAAATTGAGTTGCCCTATGATCCAGCCATTGCACTACTGGGTATTTACCCCAAAGATACAGACGTAGTGAAGAGAAGGGCCATATGCACCTCAATGTTCAAAGCAGCATTGTCCACAATTGCTAAATTGTGGAAGGAGCTGAGATGCCCTTCAACAGATGACTGGATTAAGATGTGGTCCATATATACAATGGAATATTACTCAGCCATCAGAAAGAACGATTACACAACATTTGCAGCAACATGGATGGGACTGGAGGAGATTATACTAAGTGAAATAAGTCAAGCAGAGAAAGACAATTACCATATGGTTTAGGCCGGTGATGGGTATTAAGGAGGGCACGTATTGCATGGTGCACTGGGTGTTATACGCAAACAATGAATCATGGAACACTACATCAAAAACTAAGGATATACTGTATGGTGACTAACATAACATAAAAAATTATTATAAAAAAATAACAAAAACAAAAAACGGTGTCTGATAGACATCAATAGGTTTTTCAGTGAATGGATAATATTTATTATCATTATCACATCTTTGTATGTAATCGTTAATTCTCCCAACCATTTCCTCTATATACTTGTTTCTACTATTAATTTTCACAATTCCTTTCTAAAGAAAAGATGTGCTAAATTAAGGGTGACTTTCAATCTAGCAACTGTTAAAATTATCTCACATTCTGAACTGGTGACCTCTGAATTGAGGATATTATGTGACAGCTACAGATTTGTATTTAAAATCAGGGCCCCTGTTTTCAACAGTTTATAGGTCTTTAAAATAATAATAAAAGCAAAAACTAAAAAATAAAATACAGTAACCCTAATAACTTAGAGGAAAGGATAAATATAAATGAACAACTATGAATAAACGAATTAAATAATTTTGCACTTGTATGTCCCATTTTTATCTAGAAAATATTTTAAATGCCTTTCATATATATTAGGTTAATCCCTATAAAACTGCCATCTTTTTGGTAGGTCAATCAAAAGAGTTGAAAAGCAGCAATTTCACATGATTCAAACTAATACATTCAAAATGAGAAAAATCTCTGAAGTAAATAGCTAAAGAATGCAGGGCAAGGGAAAATAAGCGGTTCTACAACCTTCAGGAAACGTTGAAAGTCTTTGGGCACAGATCCCCACATTTTCACCTTGGCACATCTGAAGAATGACAGCACTGAGATTCCAGTTACCTTCCTTGACAAGAACCCGCCTGATATTGCGGGTTGGATATGGACCGACATGCCCTAACCAGCAGCCACGCCGGGGCTAAATTACCACAGTCAGTCAAGTCTGAGGAGCCTCAAACAGGACACAGTATTACAGACATGCAAAATTACTGCTGTTCCAAAGAAACCCACAGATCCACAGTGGTGCCGCTGAGGTTACGGACGCAAGTCAGCAAACCAAGACGTAATTCCTCACCCAAGTGCAATTTCAACCAACCTGCCCCCCACCCGGGAATGTCATCTTTCACCAGTCGATATAGAATTTCCTGGTCAATACTAGGGAATTTACTGATAGAATGGGATGTCAGTTTTAAATGGCAAGCAGAAGCCTCCAAAAGGTTCGAAATTCCAGAAGAGTCTCACTGAAAGACTCACGGTAAACAGCCAATGAAAGTGAGAAAAGGGGCCTAAAACAAGACTGTAGAACCGACATGACTGCTGTTCCCCTCCGTCCCCTGCATACACATCCTAGCCAGCCTCTTATGAACGGCCTTTCACTCTCAAGAGATAAACAGTTATTTTTAGAATAAGACCAGTTGAGGCTTCACTCCTTGGTCAAACGCCAAACTGAAGTCCAAAGCTGAATAATTTCTTAAGCCTGGAGAGGATCCTCAAGAGTCTTTGTAAATATGTTACTTCCTGAGCCCAGATGAGAGAGGAAAATAAAACTTCACATTGTCCCTTCCTTTACAAATAATGAAAGCTACTCGGAAGAAAGGCAGGCAGGGACAAGGCCCCAAGCCCCCTCACTCCCACCCCTGCCCTAAGAGGAAACTACCCTTAAAAGGATTATACACCACTCTGGAAGGAGCCCTCCACCCTTTCCTAAGGGAACAACTACCCAATAGGTAGGTGAGCGTGTGGACAAAAACCTGACAGGGTGACAGGCACATGGAGGGTTAATCAGATTAAAGCAACCCGCCAACATTTTCATAAAAAGCCCCAGCCTTAGAAACTCTGGCAGCAAACCTCTTGGGTCCACCTCCCTCTTCGGGAGCCTTGTACTATCACTTAATAAACTATGCTTTGCTGTCCACCACTCTTCAGCTGGTCTACTTCTTCATTCTTTGAAGCAGCATAACCAAGAGCCATGGGCACTAAAGGAAAAGAAATCCTGCATCACAAATCCAGTCCACATATCCTAAGAACTTGGCTTGGCTTTCTGCCTGTCTGGGGTAGGCAGGTTGTTGGTTCTTTCTTTGGCGATCATTGGGAGTGACTCTAAATCCTCTGAGGAGCGTATCTTTTACACCCTCTTTGAGGGCACCTCTTGGATCCATTATTTAATACTGCCAGAATTATTTACTGTTTGCCCTGAGAAAATATTTGAAAGGATTTTTTTTTATTTGAAAGAATTTAATAATTTTATCATCAGGAATTTGGTCAAATTGGAAACTGGTATTCAGAGCCTGATAGGAATTTTTTTTAAGGCCTTCTCCCCTAAGCTATATGAACCCAGAGAGAAAGAAGACTTTTTTTTTTTAAGTAATCACTACACCTCACATGGGACTCAAACTCACAACCCCGAGGTCAAGAGCTGTATACTCTACCTACCACAGGCACCCTGAAGGAAGACATTCTTAAAGAAATTAAAAATAGCTATCCCTGTCTCACAAATCTAGTCTCTACAGGATCAGAGGTGTAATTCCAAAAACAATTCAAAGACTACCAATCCTTTTTACCAATCCCCCCAACCTCCCCTATCTCAAAAGACTTGTAAGTATAAAAATTCTGACTTTAAGGGCACAAGAGTCCTTCTAGCTTGCATTCTTTCCCTGTGTCTTCAAGATGTAAATGTTCGACATTCCACTGCTCTTCTCTAGAAAGTCCTTTCTAGTCCATCTCTTTAAAATAGAAATTTCAGAGTGGCAATTCTTATCAAGAAAAAACATAAGGGGGAGAGGGCATGGGACCTTGACTTACCAAGGAAAAATTCAAATCTTAAGTATCTTCACAAATACTAAAAAAGCTTTAGCCATCTAGACTGATAACCTTATTCCATCTACCAGAAAAACAACTGAGGGGGCGCCTGGGTGGCGCAGCGGTTAAGCATCTGCCTTCAGCTCAGGGCGTGATCCCGGCGTTATGGGATCGAGCCCCACATCAGGCTCTTCCACTATGAGCCTGCTTCTTCCTCTCCCACTCCCCCTGCTTCTGTTCCCTCTCTTGCTGGCTGTCTCTATCTCTATCAAATAAATAAATAAAATCTTTAAAAAAAAAAAAAGAAAAACAACTGAGATTTAACTTTTATAACTATAACTGGTAAATTCTGTACCTACCTCATGGCAGTAATTTAAAACCTGAAGCTATAAGGGCTCTCTGTCCATATGTTCATGTGGGTCTATATTTATGTGTTGTAATTCTGTGGTATTTTCCACTTCTGGGTGGTATTGCTACAATTAATTTGTAAAAGAGCTCTAGTTGTTTTGAAGGCAAGCACTTGTAAGGATTAGGCATTCTAAAACTCTCAAAAAGAAAAAACTAACCAAATATTTTTCAAGGTCACATGGTTTGAAAAAAATATTTGATATAAAAGCTAGTTTAAGGTTGATGGCTTAATTAAAACAGACATGTCTTTAGAGTTACCAACACTAAATATAAAACCTGTATTCTACTTCAGTTTACTAGCCCCCAAATAAGTTCATGTTGTCCTTTACAAGATCTGTCAACAAAAATTAATAGCTTAGGATAATGGCTGACTTTGTCTAATGCTTAATACAGTTTTTATAGGTCATCTAAACATAGTTATTAAGGACAAGTAAATTAGATATAGACAAGATAAAAGTTTATAAATGAACTTTTCAACAATATTTATGTCTACTTAAATAGCTTTCCCAATTTTTTTTTAGTAACCTAAAACCTTAAAGTTTTGCTGAGTTAGGTTAAATAATGAATTAAGTTAAATTCATTAAATATCTAGATCATTTTTAGTAGTAGGAGGACCCTAGGCTCACCTCATACTAGATAACTATCAAATCATCCTAAATACCCCAGAAATCGACCTGAAGACTAGCAGAACAGACTCCACAACTAAAGGGAGGGAAGAGGCCACATCGAAGAAGGTAGGAAGTGTGGATGTGTGGTTTGGGAAAGGACTCCAGGAGCTGCTGTTGCAGAGAAGGGTGAGAGACAGACTAATACACGTGGGACCCACAAAGAAAACAAATCCCCATAGCAATTGGCTTGGAAAATGAGAGGGGCTGAATTTTGTGAGTTCTTGCAACCAGTGGGGCTTAAAGTCTGGAGTTCTGAAGGTCAGTGGGTTTGGTTCAGATAGTGCCCCAAGGCACTGGGGCTGCTCTTGGAGAGAAGGCAGGGCAGACAGTCCGACAACAGACAGCACAGAAACAGTGATTTGAGGAGTGCTTGGGGCACACAGTGAAGAGGTTAGCTGCTCATCTCAGACCTGTCCCAGACAGACAGCTCACAGAGAGACCCCTCCAGGAACAACAAAGGAACTGGCGGAGCCACTTCCCTCCCCTGCTCCTTAGCATAAACACAGAACCACCTCCAGGAACTAGCCCAGCACTGACACTTGCCACCTAAACTGCTTACACTGCTGGAACTGCCCCTCCCAGTCATGCTTACCTCAGACCCAACAAGGCAGGTCCCCTCCCCCAGAAGACCAGCCCAAACCCCTGCCCACAGCACACCTCCTGAACTGGGAGTTTTGCAGGGCCTTGGTTCCAGCAGCAGTGGTGAAAGGTCTCACTTCACAGGCAGACCAGAGCACAGCTTGTGAAAATGCACCACATTCGGGCCAGACACCAAACACTGCCCACACGAGGCAAAGAAAGCCTCTGTAGACGACTGGCCTGAAGGATAAAGTGGCCAGGACACGACAACAGACCACATGCCGCATACATCAGATACTCCCTGAAGTGGCAGGGCCTGGGTAACAGGGGACACTACAGGGCACCACAGGACCTCTTCTTCATAAGGCCATTACCCTCAAGAACAGGAGATGTAGCTGACTTTCCTAACACACAGAGACTTAGATAAAATGAGAAGGCAGAGGAATCTGACCCAAATGACAGAACAGAAAAAGGCCATGGACAGAGATCTATGTGAAACAGATAAAAGTAACATGCCTGATAGAGAATTTAAAGTAATGATCATAAAGATACCCAGTGGACTTGAGGAAAAGATTGGAGGACATAAGTGAGACCCTTGAAGAGATAACAACACAGCAGAGATAAAGGGCTCAATAAATCAAATGAGAAACATGCTTGATGCAATGAACAGCAGGCTGGAAGAAGCAGAGGAATGAATTAATGACCTAGAGGATAGAGTAATGGAAAGTAATCAAGCTGAATAAAAGACAAAAGAATTATGCAAAATGAGAACAGACTTAGGGAACTCAGTGACTCCATCAAATGTAATAACATTTGCATTATAGGAGTTCCACAAAGAGACAAAAAAGGGGGCAGAAAATTTATTTGCACAGATAATAACTGAAAAGTTCTCTAATCTGAAGAAGGAAACAGATATCCAGATCCAGGAGGCACAGAAATTCCCCAACAACATCAACAAAAGGAGATCCACACCAACACATACTGTAATTAAAATGGCAAAACAAAGATAAAGAAAAAATTTAAAAGCAGTAAGACAAGAGGGGACAGTTACATAGAAGGGAAACCCCATAAGGCTATCAGAGGACTTTTCAGCAGAAACTTGCAAGCCAGAAAGCAGCAGCATGGTATATTCAAAGTACTGAATGGGAAAAATCTGCAGCCAAGAATACTCTATCCAGTAAGACTATCACTCAGAATAGAAGGAGAGAGAGAGTTTCTCAGATGAACAAAAAATAAAGGAGTTTGTGACCACTAAACCAGCCCTGCAAAAAAATATTAATGGGGACTCTGAGTGGAAAGGAAAGACCAAAAGTGACTATATGAAGGTAGGAAACACAAAGGCAGTAAAAACTAATATTTTTGTAAAACATCAGTCAAGAAACACAAAATAAAAGGATATGAAATATGACACCATGTACCTAAAATGTGGGGAGGAGAGGACTAAAGAATAACTTCAAATTTAAACAACCATCAACTTAATATGGACTGCTATATGCGGAAAATGTTATATATACAAACCTAATAATAACCACAAATCAAAATCCACTAATAAATACACAAAGAATAAAGAGAAAGAAATCCAAATTATCACTAAAGAAAACCAGCAAACCATGAAATAAAGACAAGGATCAGAGAAAATCTTCAGAAACAACCAGAAAACAAGTAATAAAAGAGCAATAAATACATATCAATAATTACTCTGAATTTAAATGGACTAAACACTCCACTCAAAAGACAGGTTGACAAAATGGATATAAAAACAGACCCATCATTTATGCTGCCTACAAGAGGCTCATTTTAGACCTAAAGACATCCACAGATTGAAGTGACGGGATGGAGAAACATTTATGCAAATGGATGTCAAAAGAAAGCTGGAGTAATAACACTTAAATCGCACAAACTAGACTTTAAAACAAAGACTGTAAAAAATAAATAAAAGACTATAACAAGAGACAAAGACACTAAATAATAATAAATAATAATAATAAATAATAGAGACAATCCAACAAGAAGACATAACAACTGTAAATATTTATGCACCCAACATGGGAGAACCCAAATACATAAAACAGTTGATAGCAAATATAAAGGAACTAATTGATAATACAGTAATAGTAGGGGACTTTAACACCCCAGTTACATCAATAGACAGATCATCTAAACAGAAAATCAACAAGGAAACAATGTCTTTCAATGACACACTGGAACAGATGGATTTAACAGATGTATCCAGAACATTCCATCCTAAAACAGAGGATACATGTTCTTTTTAAGTGCCCATGGAACATTCTCCAGAATGGATCACATATTAGGCCACAAAACAAGCCTTAAATTAAAAAAGATTGAAGTCATATCATGCATCTTTTCTTACCATAATGCTATGATACTGTAAGTCAACTACAAGGAAAAATCTGTAAAGATCGCAAATACATGGCTGTTCAATACCATGCTACTAAACAATGAATGAGTCAATTAGGAAATAGAAGAAATTAAAGGGTGCCTGGGTGGCTCAATTGGTTAAGCGTCTGCCTTCAGCTCAGGTCATGATCTCAGAGTCCTGGGATCGAGTCCCATGTTAGGCTCCCTGCTCAGCTGGAAGTCTGCTTCTCCTTCTCCCTGCTCATGCTCTCTCTGTTGCATGCCCTCTCTCTCAAATAAAGAAACTCAAAAAAAAAAAAAAAGAAAGAAAGAAAGAGAGAGAGAGAGAGAAGGAAACTAAAAAGTACACAAAAACAAGTGCAAATGAAAACACAATGGTTTAAAACGTTTGGTATGCAACAAAAGCAGTTTCAAGAGGGAAGCTTATAGCAATACAGGCCTGCCTCAAGAAGCAAAAGAAATCTCAAATGAACAAGCTTCCCTTGCACCTAAAGGAGCTGAAAAAAAGAACAAATGAAGTCTAAAGCCAGCAGAAGGAGGGAAACAATAAAGATTAGAGCAGAAACAAATGATATAGAAACTAAAAAGATGAAAGAACAAATCGATGAAGCCAAAAGCTGGTTCTTTGAAACAATAAATTGATAAATCTCTAGCCAGACTTATCAAAAAGAGAAAGGAACCGAATAAATAAAATCACAAATAAGAGGAGAAATAACAATCACCACCACAGAAATACAAACAATTATAAGAGAATATTATGAAAAACTATACGCCAACAAATTGGACAACCTAGAAGAAATGGATAAATTCCTAGAAACCTATAAATTACGAAAACTGGAACAGGAATAGAAAAACTTGAACAGACCAGTGTCAGCAAAGAAACTGAGTCAGTAATCAAAAAACTCCCAACAAAGTCCAGAACCAGATGGCTTCACGAATTCCACCACACATTTAAAGAAGAGTTAACACCTACTCTTCTCAAACTATTCCATAAAACAGTAAAGGAAGGAAAAGTTCCAAATGCATTCTATGAGGACAGTATTACCCTGATACCAAAACCAGACAAAGATACCACAAAAAAAAAAAAATCACACGCCAATATCTCTAATGAACACAGATGCAGAAATCCTCAACAAAAACTAGCAGACCAAATCCAACAATAAATTTAAAAAATCATTCACCAAGATCAAGTAGGATTTATTCCTGGGTTGCAAGGGTAGTTCAATATTTGCAAATCAATCGTGACACATCACATCAATAAGAGAAAGGATGAGAACCATATGATCATTTCAATGGATAGAAAAAGCATTTGTCAAAGTACAACATCCATTCATAATTAAAAAACCCTCAACAAAGTAGGTTTAGAGGAAACATAGCTCAACATAATAAAGACCATCTATAAAAAACCCACAGCTAACATGATCCTTAATTGGGAAAAACAGAGCTTTTCCCCTAAGGTCAGGAACAAAACAAGAATGTCTACTCTAGGGGCGCCTGGGTGGCGCAGTCGTTAAGCGTCTGCCTTCGGCTCAGGGCGTGATCCTGGCATTATGGGATCGAGCCCCACATCGGGCTCCTCCGCTAGGAGCCTGCTTCTTCCTCTCCCACTCCCCCTGCTTGTGTTCCCTCTCTCGCTGGCTGTCTCTATCTCTGTCAAATAAATAAATAAATAAAATCTTTAAAAAAAAAAAGAATGTCTACTCTCAACACTTTTATTCAACATAGTATTATAAGTCCTAGCCATAGCAATCAGACAACAAAAAGAAATACAAGGCATCCTAATTGGTAAGGAGGAAGTAGAACTTTCACTATTTGCAGGTGACATGATACTACGTATAGAAAACCCTAAAGACCACCACACCCTACAGACTACCCTAAAGACTATAAAAAAACTGCTAGAACTGACACACGAATTCAGTGAAGTTGCAGGATACAAAATCGACGTACAGAAATCTGTTGCATTTCTATACACCAATAATGAAGCAGCAACAGAAAGAGAAATTAAGAAAACAATTCCATTTACAATTGCAATAAAAGTAATAAGATACCTAGGGATAAACCTAATCGAAGCGGTGAAAGACCTGTACTGTGAAAACTAGAAAACACTAATGAAAGAAATTTGAAGACGATACGAAGAAACAGAAAGACAGTCCATGCTCATGGATTGGAAAAACATATATTATTAAAATGTCTGTACTACCCAAAGCAATCTACACCTTCAATGCAATACTTATTAAAATAACATGAACATTTTCCAAAAACTACAACAACCAATCCTGAAATTTTTATGGAACCACAGAAGACCCCAAATAGTCAAGACAAATTTGGGGGTGGGGGTAAAGCTGCAGGCATCACAATTCCAGACTTCAAATTATATTACAAAGCTGTAGTAATCAAAACAGTATTGTACTGGCACAAAAGAGACACATAGATCAATGGAACAGAATAGAAAATCCAGAAATAAACCCACAATTAATATGGTCAATTAACATTTGACAAAGCAGGAAAGACATCCAACGGGAAAGACAGTCTCTTCAACAAATGGTGTTGGGAAAACCGGACAGCAACATGCAAAAGAATGAAACTAGACCACTTTCTTAAACCATATGCAAAAATAAATTCAAAATGGATTAAGGACCAAAATGTGTCATATGAAACCTAAAAATCCTAAAAGAGAGCACAGGCAGTAACTTCTCTGACATTGGCTGTACAACTTTTTCTAGACAGGTTCCCTGAGGTAAGGGAAACAAAAGCAAAAATAAACTATTGGGACTACATTAAAATAAAAAGCTTCTGCACAGCAAAGGAAACAATCAACAAAACTAAAAGGCAGCCTATGGAATGAGAGAAGATATTAGCAACTGAGATATCTGATAAAGGGTTAGTATTCCAATACATAAAGAACTCATAAAACTCGACACCCAAAAAAACAAATAATCCAATTTAAAAATGGGCAGAGGACATGAACATTTTCCCAAAGAAGACATACAGATGGCCAAGAGACAATGAAAAGATGCTCATTATCACTGATCATCGGGAAATGCAAATCAAAACTACAATGAGGTACCACCTCCCACCTGTCAGAAAGGCTAAAATCAACAACATGAGAAACAACAGGTGTTGGTGAGCATGTAGAGAAAAAGGAACCCTCTTGCACGGTTGGGGAACGCAAACTGGTGCAGCCACTGTGAAAAACAGTCTGGAGGTTCCTCAAAAAGTTAAAAACAGAATTACCCTATGATCCAGTAATCACATTACTGGGTATTTACCCAAAGAATACAAAAAACACTAATTCAAACAGTTACATGCACCCTGATGTTTAAAGCAGCATTATTTACAATAGCTAAGATATGGAAGCAGCCCAAGCGTCCACTGACTGATGAATGGATAAAGAAGATGTGGTGTATACATATATATATATATATATATACACAACAGAATATTATTCAGCCATAAAGAATGACGTCTTGCCATTTGCAATGACATGGATGGAGCTAGAGAGTATAACGCAAAGTGAAGTAAGTCAGAGAAAGAAATACCATATGATTTCACTCATATGTGGAATTTAAGAAACAAAATAAATGAGCAAGGGGAAAAAGAAAAAGAGACAAACCAAGAAACAGACTCTTCACTATAGAGAACAAACTAATGGTTACCAGAGGGGTGGGGGTGGGAGGATGAGTGACCTCGGTGATAGGGCATAAGGAGTGCACTTGTCACGATGAGCACAGGATGACGTATCCAAGTGCTGAATCACTATATCACACAAGTAAAACTAAAATAACACTGTATGTTAACTAAGTGGAAGTAAAATAAAAACTTTGAAAAAATCTAGATCATTTCCAAAAAAGACAAGATACTAAAACATTAACTACTAAACCTAAGTTCGTCTACTTTTGGCCTCTTATTCCAGAGAAACTAAAAGATACTTGGATATGTTAATACTCATTGACAGGGGCACCTGGGTGGCTCAGTCGTTAAGCGTCTGCCTTCGGCTCAGGGCATGATCCCAGTGTTCTGGGATCAAGCCCCGCATCAGGCTCCTCTGCTGGGAGCCTGCTTCTTCCTCTCCCACTCCCCCTGCTTGTGTTCCCTCTCTAGCTGGCTGTCTCTCTCTGTCAAATAAATAAATAAAATCTTAAAAAAAAAATACTCATTGACAAATTTAAAAAGGCATATGCTTTTAAAGTTTTTGAAATGCGTTCCTAAAATTCAAATTCAAAAAAATCCTGGTAAAACCAACAGCTCACAATTGCTTACTTCTTAGTTTTTACTAGAAAATAAGGTTTCTCAGGGTTAAGAACTCAAGCATATCTAATTAAAGCCACTAAAAATAATAAGGAAAAGATCTCCATATGGCAGGAAAGTAGGAAGTGTTTTCAGGAGAAAAAGGTGTGAGAAATGGAGATGGTGTAGCCGGGGCACAGGGGCGCAAGAACACCTGGCTCGGGGGGGGGGGTCCCCAAACTGACCAGATCTGGCCACTGGCCGCTCACAAAATCCAAAGTCAGAGAAAGGAGTGGTGGAGAAACAAGGAATTTATTTCAGTGAGGCCAACACCCAGAAGACAGAGGACTAGCATCTGGGAGACCCAGAAAATACTTCCAGGTTTATATACAAGAAAATGTGGAGCAAAGGTGGGCGGATATGTACAGGTGGGCAGTGAAAGTCAAATTAACCACTGTCGGGGCGCCTGGGTGGCACAGCAGTTAAGCGTCTGCCTTCGGCTCAGGGCGCGATCCCAGCGTTGTGGGATCGAGCCCCGCATCGGGCTCCTCCGCTATGAGCCTGCTTCTTCCTCTCCCACTCCCCCTGCTTGTGTTCCCTCTCTCACTGGCTGTCTCTATCTCTGTCGAATAAATAAATAAAATCTTTAAAAAAAAAAAAATGAACCACTGTCTTGAAGTCAATCATGGGCGGGACCTCGCTGGCTCAGGGCAGTCCCTATTGCTTAAGGTGTAGTTTCGGTTCCCATCATGGGATGCTTTGCCCACAGGGTCTTCAGCCTGAGCCAAGAGACAAGCTGAAAAGAAGAACCCAACTAGAAAGTCTGAGGTCAAAATGGAGGTAGCCACAGTCCTCTTTCAATACATTTTTTGTGAAGGGAAGAAAAAGTAATTTTGTCCTAAAATGAGTCTGGTTGTTTAAAGGGAAAAAACATAGGACAAAATTGGAATGTAAGGGAAAAAACTTGTAGGTTTGTGGAAAAATAATCTTTAAACAGGAACTTTCAAGTCAAGCTGGTTAAGATTCAATTTATTTTTAAAAATGGGTTTTAATATCAAAAGCTTGTGCAAAATTAGAATTTGGTTTTCTCTCTGTTAAAGGACAAAGTTTTCTTGGGCTTTTGGTGTCATTTGGGTAAGACTGTAAAAATCTCTTTTACTTTTAAAATAATTAGATTTTGTAGTAATCTGTGATCCTATCTAGGCAAATCCTTTAAAACCTCTTAAAAATTTTTTTTAAAGTTTTATTTATTTATTTGACAGAGAGAGAGAGAGAACACGAGCAGGGGGAGCAGCAGAGGGAGAGTGAGAAGCAGACTCTCTGTTGAGCAGGGGGCCCTATGTGGGACTTGATCCCAGAACCCTGGGATCATGACATGAGCTGAAGGCAGACCCTTAACCGACTAAGCCACCCAGGCACCCTAAAAAGATTTTTGACTGGGGTGCCTGTGTGGCTCAGGCAGTTAAGTGGCTACCTTCGGCTCAAGCCCTGATCCCTGGGTCCTGGGACTGAGCTCTGCATCAGGCCCCCTGCTCAGTGGGGAGTCTGCTTCTCCTTTTTCCCTCTGCCCTTCCTTCTGCTCCTGCACTAAGAAATAACATCTTTAAAAAAAAATTTTTTTTAAAGATTTTATTTATTTATTCGACAGAGATAGAGACAGCCAGCGAGAGAGGGAACACAAGCAGGGGGAGTGGAAGAGGAAGCAGCAGGCTCATAGCGGAGGAGCCTGATGTGGGGCTCGATCCCATAACGCCAGGATCACGCCCTGAGCCGAAGGCAGATGCTTAACCGCTGTACCACCCAGGCACCCCTTAAAAAAATATTTTTGACTAACTTCCTAAAACCAAATTCTAAGTGAAGTCTTTTTGACCTAACATATTCCGAAGGACTTGTTAAATGAATTAGGCTTATGTGATATGTAAATTACATGAAAAACATTGTCAAAAAAAGTAACACTAAGCCTTTATATTGTACTTGTAAGACTGTGGCACATGCAGATAAAGTCCATTCTGCTTCTGCAAAAATAGCCCCTCACTGCCAGACTTCTGTCATCCTAATGTCCTTGTAACATGGCAACCTCTGAAATTGAAACAACCTTTTATTTCAGGATAGAAAACCACCTAACTGTGCCCCTAACTTTTCACAGACAGAAATAAGACATCTCATTGGTCAACTCCCCTAAATTTACATTGTTGAGTTAAAAAGGGCCTACCAGGGGCACCTGGATGGCTCAGTCAGTTAAGCAAAGTTGAACTCTTAATTTTGGCTCAGGATCTGAGATCAAGTCCCACATTAGGCTCCACACTCAGTGGGGAGTCGGCCTGAGATTCTTTCTATCCCTCTCCCTCTGCACGCCACCCTAAAATAAATTTTTTTTTCTTAAAGGGCCTACTGGAAGACATTCATGATTCAGAATTCACTCCTTTCCACAGGTGCCTATTTCCCTGATTAGGAATAAATGTAAATGAGGCTAGGATCAAGAACTCCTTAATTCTTAAAATTACTGCAAAAACCTGTTAAGCAATAGCAGCCCAACAAATATCCTTGAACTCTCTAGCCAAAGTTGTCCTTGATAACGGAATAGCTCTTAACCATCTATTAGCTGAGGAAGGAGGTGTCTGCTGTGGCCAACACCCCCTGCTGAGCCTGTTCCTGACACTTGTCGGGATGCTGAAACCCACGTAAGATCACAGAACAAGTCGCTTGGCTTAAAAAGGTGACTCCTTCCACCGGGTCTTTCTTTGACTTATTTGATTTTGATTGGTTTGGGTCTTGGGGACCATGGGTCTAAACCGCACTCCAAATATTGGATTTATCCTACTTATGTAATGATAATCTTCCTGGTACGTTGTACTCTTTCGAAAGCTTGAAATACATGTAACAATACATCAAGCAAATGACCCCCTAGGATTGGAACATCTAAGGAACAAAGAAAATAACCCACCTAAGGAGTGTGACTCTGAGGCTGCCGCCTATGAATATCACAGAGGTTAGGCAAAAGGTCATGACCTATGGATACCACACGAAGGAACAACAAAAACTTCAAGAACTTCAGAGCAGTAACAAGAGGGATGCTAAGGCCTTCAATGTTCATCACCTCTCCCAGTTAAGCTGAGAGTCTGATCAAAAGGGGGTAATTGTTCAAAAGAAAATCTCATACCCAAAATGGTGCCACTTAGGTTAAGGACCCAAGTCAGCAAACCAAGACTTAATTCCTCACCCAAGTGCAATTTCAACCAATCCCCTCTCCCCGGAATGTCACCTTTAACCACTCAACATAGAATCCGCTGGTCAATACTAGGGAATTTTCTGATACACGCCCCCCCACCCCACCCTTCTCCTCTCCTTTCGAGGCAACCTTGCCTAAACAGTGCATATCTTGCTAATAAATTCCTTTCTTCTTTTTTTAATGCCCTCTGCCTTTAAAAGCCTTTCCCTTCTTTAGCTCAGTGGAGCTCCCCTCTTCTTGCTAGACGGGATACTGCCTGATTCATGAATCATTTAATAAAACCAATTAGATCTTCAAATTTACTCAGCTGATTTTTTTTTTTATTTTAACACTGAGAACAGCTATTTCACGGTTTCTAAAATACTGTTGGTGACTTCGCAAGGTTTCTTGCCAAATTTTCTTAGTCTTATCTTAAAACAATGCCATTTGGAGATAGAGCTCATCGAGGCCTTTCAGGACAATGAATTCCAACTATTCCACATTGCTGTCTACACACCTTGGCCTAGAAATTGCTCCTGGGGATAAATGACATCCCTATGATGTCAAGATTTAGACTCAGCTTCACAGATAGAAACTAAGACAGCCAGCTCTATAGGACACACATGGAGGTATGACTCTTAGGGCAAGATCCCGGGGAGCCTCAAAGGGCAGGTTAGGGAGCTGGGCTTCCCTCTGAACCTACTGGTGACCCCTGAGAGCCCGTGAGGGGGGATGTCACAATACAATGGTAGGAAGTCGAAATACAGGGACGGAGGGGTAGGAGGCAAGACGCCAGCCAGCTAGGACACCATTATAAAAGTTCATGGTGAGAGTGAATGCATTGCTGAACTGCGCTAGTGGCAGCCTGAATGGAAACAGAAAATTGGAGGGGGGAGGGTCAGAGGAATAAAAAATGTGGGGGATCCTTGTTCTCATCATACTGTCTTGATGACCACGGTTTTGTAAAATAGCCTGAAATCTGGAATTGTGATGCCTCCAGTTTTGTTTCTCTTTTTTCAGGATTCCTTGGGCTATTCGGGACACATAGATCAATGGAACAGAGAACCCAGAAATGGATCCACAACTCTATGGTCAACTAATCTTTGACAAAGCAGGAAAGACTATCCAATGGAAAAAAAGACAGTCTCTTCCACAAATGATGTTGGGAAAACTGGACAGCAATATGCAAAAGCATGAAACTGGACCACTTTCTTACACCATACACAAAAATAAATTCCAAGTGGACAAAAGACCTAAATGTGAGACAGGAAAACATCAAAATCTAGAGGAGAACATAGGCAGCAACCTCTCTGATGTTGGCCACAGCAACTTCTTACTAGACACATCGCTGGACGCAAGGGAAACAAAAGCAAAAATGAACTACTGGGACTTCATCAAGATAAAACGCTTCTGCACAGCAAAGGAAACATTCAGCAAAACTAAAAGGCAACCCACAGAATGGGAGAAGATATTTGCAAGTGACATATCTGATAAAGACTTAGTATTCCAAATCTATAAAGAACTTATCAAACTCAACGCACAAAAAAAAACCCAAATAATCCAGTTAAGAAATGGGCAGAAGACATGAATAGACACTTTTCCAAAGAAGACATCCAAATGGCCAACAGACACATGAGAAGATGCTCACCATCACTCAATCAGGGAAATACCAATCAAAACCGCGATGAGATACCATCTCACACCTGTCAGAATGGCTAAAATTAACAATGCAAGAAACAACAGGTGTTGGAGAGGATGTGGAGAAAGGGAAGCCTCTTGCACTGTTGGTGGAAGTGCAAACTGGTGCAGCCACTCTGGAGAACAGTATGGAGGTTCCTCAAAAACTTAAAAATAGAACTACCCTACTATCCAGCAATTGCACTAAAGGTATTTACCCAAAGGATAAATAAATCCACATTTGAAGCAGTACATGCACCCAATGTTTACAGCAGCATTATCAACAACAGCCAAACCATGAGAGAGCCCAAATGTCCACCGACTTATAAATAATAAAGAAGATGTGGTACACACACACACACACACACACACACACACTGGAATATTACTCAGCCATCCAAAAGAATGAAATCTTACCATTTGCAACCACGTGGACGGAGCTGGTGTATTATACTGAGTGAATTAAGTCAGTCGAAGAAATACAAATACTATATGATCTCACTCATACATGGAATTTAATAAAACAAAACAGATGAACATATGGGAAAGGGGGGGGAAAGGAAAGAGGGAAACAAACCAGAGGAGACTCTTAACAATAGAGAACAAACTGAGGGGTGTCGAAGGGAGATGAGTGGGGGATGTGTGGATGGGTGATGGGTATTAAGGAGGGCACTTGTGATGACACCGGGTGTTTCATGCAAGTGATGAATCACTGACTCTACTCCTGAAACCAATATTACACTGTACGTTGACTAAAATTTAAATAAAAATTTGAAAATAAGAGAAAATAAAACAATAGAGTGATTTAAAAAAAAAAATGTGGGGGCTCCTACCATGATGTAAATGCTGGTCTAGGGAATGGAAAGTTTTATGTAGATACTGAAGCCAATGAAAAACCACCGACTCAGAATACTTAGCATCACGTAGGGAAATTTAAAAGCACGATATTAACAAAATTCAACCACATTTCCTATAGCGGGCTACTCGGGAATGTGGCAATAGAACACCAACCACCATGAGCCTTAGCCAGTCCCTGGATACGTTCACAGCAGGAAAATTCCTATCAATGGGATTACACGACGTACCTTACTCCACACTCACAACTGGATGCGTTACACTTTTATTTACAGTCCCTCCCAACAAGAATGATGAATTTTCAATACGCTATTAGAAGAACTGTCTTGTTTTCTATTTGGTCCCCTGAGTACAGTTATGCAAATCTGGACTAATGGGTCGAGGTCTAGAATCAACAATTTTGCCTTAGCTGGCCATTCACGTCCTTTTAATTGAGAGGAAGTGCGCGTAACATAAAAGCAGCCATTTTAAAGTGAACAATTCAGTGGCATTTAGTGTATCATGAAGCTGCATAAGCACCACTTCTGTTTATTCCCCAAACCCATTCATTTTTAAAAAGGAACAATACCACTCTTAGTGTATTTGATAACTTTACCAACATGAGGCTAGCATACATAACTATTAAAAAACATTGTGGTCACACTAAGCCTTTAACCAACCATACATTACACACATATACACGTTGTTGTCTCCATCACAACTATTTTGTGTTGCGGTGGGAATTTTATTCTAAAAATAGGCTCCCTGGAGTTTCACAATATATTAAAATCAGAAAATGAAATACATTATTCTACTTATATCTTTGAAACATCTTATAAAAGGATGTCTCATACTCTTCCTTCTATCTAGGGACCAGAAAACTCCTGAACTTAAAAAAAAAAGGGGGGGGGGGCTTAGAGATTTCAATGTGCCATACCTTATTGGGATAGCTGGCCGCTTCCTTCCCAAATCGGCTTCAAAGAGGAAGCCTTCCACAGCAATAAATAAAAATTGTGCAAATGTCACAATGTTCCCGCATCCTGGATGCTTCCTGTATAGTAAAAAACAAAAAGGCAAATCAGGTACAAAAAACTGAAATAAAGGGCACCAAGACTTGCTATATTGATAGTTCGAAATAACCGGGGGACCGATTTCTATTACTCACTGTCCTTCATCTCAGATTTCATATCCCATGGATCACACACGACGATCAACAGAGCTGGCAGAGAATGTCAAGCTTGCTGATTTCACTGTTCCCTAGGTGTAGCAGGCCATGAGTAAGAATTCTGATAACACTCATTCTCAGAACTACGATACAACTTTTCTAGTAAACTGTGGGAAGTGGGTCGTAGATTCTTGGGATACTCACTTCATCGAAAGGGCTTTAGTCAGAATCCTAGTCAGCTTCAGCAGCAAACCCCCAGCACAGAAATATGCTCGGGTCTCCTGGAATGCTTACCTAGCCTCCTGACCACCAAGACTATTGTCAATAGGAGACACGCACCCATTGTTGGTGACGGGGACATCACCTTAGAGAAGGTCCCCTACGGGGGCAATGACTGGTTCATGGGGTGAGGAGATTCGTACTCTTTTTCAAAGTTATCGAACACAGACAGACGTGCAGCACATGAACCAGTATATAATGTATCTGTGGAGGGGTGATTAGGAAAAAAGTGTCGACAGACAAAGGGTCTTTGGCAGGGGTAGGGAGAGATAAGGAGCAATAAGGAGAAAAGGCTGAAGAACACTGCCCACCGCCCTGAACACGAGCGTATTAGATACTCCACAAAGGGTGGAACTGAATCGAATCTCTTCCGCAATCCACGTAAGGGTTGGGGAATCTTCCACAGTGACGGTTAGGAATATAACCGTAAGGCAGAAAAAGTCCCTCTGACCTCCCTCTTGAACCACTCTGCGAAAACTGGTTACTTAAAATGTTTGTGGTTCTGAGTTTGTCCTCCATCGGGTTCTGCTCAGCCACTGGAAGGAGTACAAAGTGATAGCTGTCTTTGTTTCCCTGAAGCTTCCAGATTTCTCAGCCTTCATATTCTGTCTTCTCATCTTGATCAAGGATATTTATTTACCAGAGGCTAATGATTAGAGGGATTATTACTATATTATAAATGTACTATCACATTTAATATAATGCTATTTATTAAAAACAACCCCGTTCTCTACTTGTGGTATTATTATTAAATAGTAATGTCAAGTATTCAAGTTCTTAAATACACCCATGAGGCGTAAAATAGATAACTCTGAACATAAGCCACTCTCGTGCAGAGCTAGGCTTACCATCTGCAACACCACTCTGGCTCCTCTCGGGCTCTCCTGCCTATGAAGGTGTTCTCGAAAACTCCCGCTTCATGTTCAAATTTCTTTTAGCATTTATGTTCCAGGGATACAGGGATAAACATTGCAAGAAGCCATAAACAATCGCGTAAGGCACTGACCTCAAAGAGCTAATTAAAACCATTAGCCTAATTATGAGTGACAGGAGAAGGTACTTTCGCCCTAACTAGTTCCTGGCACGGTGCTTCTCAACTCTGACTGGGCTGCTCTTTAGAAACCCACGTGCCTGAAGAGCCTCCCCCTCCCAGCTCTGCTCGGACTGCTGTGGGGTAGGGCCCTGGAACCCGTACTTGAAAAGCCAGAGCTGAGAACCGCTAGTGTAGGTCTGGGGAAAGTGCTGGAAGATGTGTGTGGGAGTGTGTGTAAGCACCTACGTCAGATGTGCAGGTGATTCCCACGTGCTGTCACAGAGCTGAGAGGCAGCCAAGGTTCACAACCGTGGTTACGATCACACACGGACAGGCAGGATGCAGTTCCCTGGCGTGGAGGTTCATTACCCTATCTAAGTCTTGTTTCCTTATCTTTAAAACGGGAACGGTATTAGTGCCTGTCTCACCGGTTTATTGCAGAGTAAACAGGCCAGTCCCTGAAAAGCGCTTAATAGTGTACCACAGAGGGGAAAAAGGCAAAGACTGAATGTTAGGATCTCGCACACTGGAAGGTCTTCAATTAAAGGACAGTCATCCTTTTAAAGACATTTATCTTGACCAATTTTTCTCACCTATAAAAGTGCAAGTGATAAATTTTTAATTTTGTAGTAAGGATTCAATGAGAAAATGTAAAGTGCCAAGCACAAGACTTAGCCCAACTGGGGTTCATCAAACTTCCCTGCTTCCCACCCATTTTCTCTTTACCAAAGGATTAGGCCAATTCAATTAAAGAACTGCGGAGAACCCATTACATGTAAAGCCCGGTGCTGGGGAGCTCCGGATGGGAAGGAGTCCTGATCCCTGAGCCCTTAAGGAGATGACCATGTAATGAGGGAGGCAACCATGGGAGTAGGAAGCAGTAAGAACCCAGCGCCACACAGGGAAGGTCAGAGGACCAACCGTGTCCAAATCATCTTCGTGCCCCGCTGTCTGGGCACAGTCTCAGGCCCGCACTCAAACGGCTGAATGTATGTGAGGGTGCCTCATCTGAAGTAAACATGACCTAAAACAGTGTATGAAAGATAAAAAGAAACCATTTCTAAAAATGATTCCCTTGACAAGTGTATTCCTCACAGGATTTTTAAAAAGGCATAACAATTTTTATCTTTATTTTACAGAGGTAGTTATTATCATGCCCATTTCATTGCTGAAGATACTGAGGGCCGCATGGCAGTGACTCAAGGAAGCCTCCCAGAGCCACAGGGCAAATAAGTGATGTCTGCAGGCTCCCTTATAGTACTGTCTACAATCCAGTGGTTTTTACTATAGAGTTGTGTAGCTATTACCATTTTAGGGTACCTCCCAAAGAAATCTCATACCCATTAGGGTCCCTCTCCATTGCCCCCTCCCCCATCCCTTGAGAACCCTATTCTACTTTGTCTCCATTTCCATAGGATTTTAAAATCTCCCTAATGCACTCAATAGTTAAATTTTTAAAAAATCAACTTCGCTTTTTGGGGAACACACTGTTGTATGGCTACCAATGGAACTATTTGTTTTAACTTGAATAATTCATTTTAAAACTTCAGTGTAAAAACTTGGATCTTTTTCCCTAAATCCTTTGTTTTCTTGAACTTTACTCCTTAGAAATTATAATCACCAAACTGCAGTTTCTCTTACTTCGAATTCTCTTTGGCAAGCATTCAAATTCTTACTTCAAAGACAAGCAACTCTGAAGAGAAAGAAGTTTATGCCTTTTGCATTTCTTCTTCCAGATTTAGGAAACTTCCTTACTTGGGTCAACATGATGCACTTGATTGTAAAATAAAACAGGAAAAAGAAAATGTTTCAGGTTGTTTTCCTGACGTAAGACACGCACTACCTTGGCTAGTTAGCTCATGTGGGCGCACCCTGTTTGCAAGCTCTTTCAGGACAGAGATCAAGGCATCCATTCATGGCTTCGCGTCTGTTCTGCACACTGCAGGGTGCTTTTTATTTTATTCTAGGTCCCAATGATAGATACAAAAATCAAAAAGAAGAAACATCTATTTGTTTTCCAATTTGGGGAAAATGGATAAAGATGTTTCCTTCTCCCTCCAAGTCACTCTAGCATTTCCATTTATACTTAGTGTTCTATACTTGGCACTTACGAGGGCACATAATGGTTCCAAGGAAGCCATATAAGAGCCCAGTTCCTGCTCTATAAAAATTTATGAGCTTTCCACTGTGATGTCCCAAGATAAAGTCAAAACTTATGAGGAGGCCGAATCTACAAAGAACCTTCAAGACCATCTAGTCCCTGCTCTTATTTTATTGATCTTTAACAGGGTAAGTTGTGAGCTGCCCAAGCAAATCAGGAAAAAGCTGCTATTCGGTCTGGCATACACCACTCATGAAATTAATAAATGTACCCCTCACCGATTTATGAAAACCCACTGCTGTATGCAAAAAAACAGATTTACAAAAAAGATAAATAACGAGGATTTATGTATAAATTCTTGGAAGCATTCTAAATAGAAGCTTCTACAATTCACAGAAACATTCCGTGAAGTTAGATTTATCCATCACTGTTCAGGAGTGGCTCATAAAACAAGGTTTACCCGTACTGAAACCGAAGTTGTTAGAGAGAAGTCAGTGTACTTCACCTGCTTCGTATGTGCATTTCATGAACCCTTCAAAACCCTGTGAGGCCGGTAGAGCAACCACCAGCCTTTTACAATTCAAACAACAGACTCAGGAGATAAATTTAGCCAAGAGCTCACACTTAGTAATGAGGGCCTTCAGGTGCCAGCATATTATGATGTCATAGGCCTTTGGCAGGATTTAATTTACTGGCATCTTCGACACAAGTATTTATTATATTTATACATATATTTATCATATAGTATATAATTCTCTAACCTTCATTTCCATAGCTGACCTGATTGTCTCACTTTTTAAACATTTTTAAATCAATTTCCAAAGTGACCTTCCTTTGAAGTATACCAGACTGACAACTGGATACATTTTTTAAATTTTTAAACCTCTCTCCACCTACTCCCAAAATAAGTGACAGATCTTCATCAACACTTTCTGCGTAAGATTTCAAGCTCTGTAATAGCAAAAATCAACCCACGCCTTAAGTAAACTGGTTGCTTCAGAATGACTTATCGATGGGATCATAAAAACAAAATAATAGGCTCCAGGTGAGGCACGGACCAAAATTCTGTGCGCTGCGTAAGTTCAAAAGTAACAGGGAGGTTGCAAAAGGTACTGGACTAGGGTACAGGTATCTTGGATTCTAGTTCTGGCTCTGCCACCTACAAGTAGTAAAAACCATCTAATTTGGGACCTGTTTCACTTTCAGTTAAATAGATGATAACTCCTGACCTATCTGGTACACAAGATTGCCCTGATGGTCAGTGGAGATGGGTAGACTCAGATATACCGCACTACAGGACACCACACATAGTTCATTTTTCAGCCAGAAAAGGGAGAGGCCCAGAGCGGCTCAATGAAAAGGAGGACCGAATCAAGACTTGAGATTTTTAGCCCTGAGACTTTTCTGGTCTACCTGTTGTCTTTTCTCTAACATCTTCTATCCACTGAACTTTGCACATTACTCAACATTATTTGAGTGCCACCTCAAATAAAGCTAACCTAGTTTCCCTTTGGGAAAGCGTCCTAATCATTCTTAATTTATAAAGTTACGCCTCGAAATGCCTGCTTCTCAATCTAAAAACGGTTTAACATCTTAAAAGCTGGAATTCCTCTCTCTGGTCAAGTGGACCGGGCTTCTGAGTAAGAATCCATTCGACTACATCACCGGGAGGTCTGTTTGGGTCAAGTACTCATAACCATCTCTAAGGCCGATAAAACAAACGCTTTGGAGGCCACCTTAATGAAACTTTCTTTGCTGCGAGTACAAAATCAGACTGCATTAGGAGTCAGGGAGCTTTGCGCAAGTCAAATGTGTGGCATTAACAGGATCGCGAGGGGAGCTGGAGGGGCCCTGGGTTCTGCCGACCTTGGACCGTCACGAGAAAAACTCTGCAGGCTTCAATCCCCCAGTGTGTGGAAACGGGGTGAGGACAGCAGCACCCCCGGCGCTCCCCTCAGAGGGATGCAAACTGGTGGGCGGGATAGCGGGCAGCGCGCAAGACCAAGGAGCAAGCGTCGCCGCCAGGTCCCAAGGCTGTCCTACCCCGGCCCCCGCGCGCTGCGAGCGGAGGTGCGGCCCGCGAAGGTCACTCACCGGGCCAGGAGCTCTAGGAAGATCACATTACTGCAGCAGCCTGCGAACACCAGGCCCACCGCGAAAGCCGGGCGCATGGCCTGAGCGGGGAAAGGAGAGCGAGCGCGTAGAAGACGCGCCCGCTTATACGGCCACCCCAGGAAGCCGGGCTGCTGCGTCCGCCGCGGCACAGCACATGCCCACCGTGCCGTAGCGGGGCTCTCCTTCGGCGCCGCCGCCGGCTCCCCTTCCCCCGCGGCCGCCACCAACGCAGCCGGCCGAGGAGCTGTAGTTCGCAGTCAGCCTGGGCCCCATTCATCCGAGGGGGCGTCCCGGTCGGAGCCAGACTACACATCCCAGGATGCTGCGCGCCCTCACGTAAGGCTGTGTGGAGTCCCGCCTCGAGGTTCTTCCGCCAGAGAGGAGAGCTGGCCGAGGTGCCCGTCATGCCTCGCGCGGAAAGGGGCCGCTGGGCTTGCTGGGAAGTGAAGTTCCAACGCTGTCAACATGGTTTCTTGCGAGGCAGCCGAGCGCTTAGAAAGGGATTCGTCCATCGTCCATCGCGGTAAAAACAACCTCACAGCTGACGGCACTAGAACTACAGACCTGTGATTGATTGTCGGAGGTGTTACCATCTGAAACAATTCTGAATTGAGTGAAAGTAGAAATCCATGTGAACTTGCTTATCTACCTCTCTAAAAGAACATTAAACTCTGGGACAGAATCTTGGCTCAGTCCCTAATCAGCTCTGCTATGTCAGGCAACTTCTTCGAGCCTGAGTCTCATCCTAGGTAAAGATGAAAACAGTAATGCCTATCTTCCCTGGTTCTGTGGATCTTGTTTAAATGCAGGTTATGATTTACTACAACCGTGGTGTGTCCCGTGATTCTGCCTTTCTAGAATATTCTCAGGTGACGCTGATGCTACTGGTCTGCAGACCACAGTTTGAAGAAAAGATGCCTATAAAACAGGTAACTCTGGAGACTTCTCTATCCCACCCCTCCTATTGGTGCATGGACTTTGTGCCAGCCAACCTGCCCTTAGTCTCTTGCTTCCTCATAGCCTACGATCCTGCTCAAACAAATTTATCTTTGTTTTTCATTTGGCCACCAGGTATCTTTAAAGAGCAATCTAAATTCATAGTCTTTGCTTTTTACTCTGATCAAAGCCAGATTATTGAAAGTAGTCTCATTCAGACTCCTAATGACCTCTTAATTGTCAAAACCACACACCACATTCTCACCTTACTTTATCTTGCAGTGGCTTTTGACAGTGAAAGCTCCATCCTCTTGACATTCTCTTGTCCATCCGCTTATAAGATTCGAGTCTCCTGTTTCTCTTTCTACTTCTCAGTCTTATTTTTTCTGTATTGCTTTGTTTTGTTTATGGGCTTTTCCACCTCTGCCCCAAGTCTACTGAAGTTCCATTATTTGTCCCATCTCTTACTGCCCTAAACCCTTTCTATTGCTGATCTCATCTCTGTAACTTCAACCATCATTATATGTAACTGTGAGCCATGTGTGTATATATGTACATGTACAGCCCCAATTTCCTGTGTGTCTTAAGTAAAACTCTACAACTGCTTATTTAATTTCTTCAGCAATATATCCTTGCAAACCCTTCAGCTTAACCACATACTCAGCTCATCTACCCTTCCATATAGGCCCTTATTTCTTTTTTTTTAATTATTAATTTATTTATTTATTTATTTGAGAGATAGAGCATGAGCAGGGAGAGGGACAGTGGGAGAGGAAGAAGCAAACTCACTGCTGGGCAGGGAGCCCGATGCAGGGCTCAATCCCAGGACCCTGGGATCATGACTTGAGCCAAAGGCAGTAGCTTAACCGACTGAGCCACCCAGGCGCCCCGATAGGCCCTTATTTCTCTTAAGGACATATCCACCACCTATTCTCTCTGGGCAGAAACCTGAAAGATTTTCACAGTCTTCCTCTTCTTCCTACCGCACAGTTATTTGACCTCTACATCCTGTCAAGTATGCCTCACAAGTATCTCTAAATGCCAGCCTCTCCATCCACATACCCTCCTGTAAAAGCCTCTGAACATGTCTTGGTACCTTCAACCTCTGCCTTCTTCAAGCCATCCTCCATGCTGTCTCCGGATTGTGTTTCTAAAAACTCAAACTCTCTATGTCACACTGCTATTCCAAAATGTCTGTTTCAGTTGTCTAGTACTGTGTAATAAGCCACCCTGAAGTGTAATGATTCAAAATACAGTGTAGATCCAAAAAAATTCATTCTTAGAGTTCTCTATGTTCTACGCGTTCAACACACAGCTAGTCCATTCTCCAATGGGGTTTCTGATGCAGTTGTGGTCAGATGTCAGTTGAGGTTGGAGTCACTTGGAAACTGACTGGGTTGAGAAACAGCCCTCTCCATACTGTGGACTCAGGCTAGCTCAACTTCTTATATGATGACTGACACCCCTAGAACAAGTTTTTCAAGAAATCAAAGCAGAAGCCACAGTGGCCTCAGAAGTCACACAGTGTCACTTGTACCAAATTCTATTGGTTTCATTGGCCAACCCAGATTCACTGTGGGAGAGGAGTAACAAAGGCATTGCTTGGGTGTGGGCCAGGAGGGCATCTCTGAAGACTAGCTACGCAGCACTTCTTGGCTCCTTGTGTAAAATGCACACTTGTAGAAGGTGGACAAGCATGTCACAATCAAGCCTCAGTTTACCTCTGTAGTTTCATCTCCTGCCATTCTTCCCAGTGCTACTCAGACTCTTGCCACATTAAACGCTCTCTGTTTTCTAAGTGTACAGTGACTTTCAAAATTCGCATCTCTACACAGGCCGTTCTGCCCACTCAGAATACCGCCTTTCTATTGGTCACCTCCTACTCATCCTTTTATGGCGGTGGAGGACGGTGGAGCGAGTAGATACTACTGCACTGTGTGGAGGGAAGGTTCCTTCTCAGACACCACCTTTCTGTGTGTAGCGTTTCAATGCACCATTCTATCTGTAGCACTCCACCCATACCACCTGAGCGAATCCACGAAGCATGTTGTATTGTAGTTGTCATTTTCACGTCTGTCTCCCCTGTAGACCGTGCCCCTTTGTGGATAGAACCAAGAATAACTAATTCATCTCTTGATCCTTACCATCATATACACTGACTGATAAATACTATGTACATATATTTTTGTTGAATGAATGAGCTTTGCTTTATTATTTGAGTCAAATAATTTATACCTCATACATTTGATAAATATGTATATTTTTATTAAATTTTTTTATTAAATATTACATATTTTCAGCATGACTAATTTTTAAACATCAAAAATGTCAACATCAAGGATGCACCACGCAGTAATTTGCATAAAGGAAGATCTATATAACGAAGACTCCGGCCAAGAAACAGAATATTACCAGCATCCCAGAAGCTCCTTGCTCCCCCCTCCCCATCACTAATCTCCTCTAGGAATAACCATGTTTCTCACTTTCTAGCACCAGAATTTGCTTTGCCTGTTTTGGGACTTCACATAAATGGAACCATACAGCATATTTTCTTTTGTTTCTGCTTCTTTCACTCAACATTCTGTTTCTGTTTGTTTTGTTGTTGCATGTATTTGTAGCTCATTTATTCTCATCATTCTCCAGCATTCCTTTCCGTGAATATACCACAAATTATTTCTCTTTTCTGCTGGTAATGGGCATTTTGGCTATTACGAATAGTGCTACTATGGAATTAGTTGTACATAGCTTCTAGTGAACTCTTACACACACATTTCTGTTGGGTATGTGTATATTCATCAAGGTCTAGTCAGGAAACGGAAATCACGCAGTCATGAATGGGGAAAGTTTAATATAAAGCATCACAAACAGTCACAGAGAATTCATTACTATAAAGAGTTAAGAAACTCCCAAAATTATACAAATAGCAGATACAAGGAGCAGCTATTACCTAGGACCAAGGCAGAAAACCCAAGGAAGGAACAAATTTAGAAGAGGACCTTCCTGAGAGCCAAACTGAGATTCAGGCCTTACTGAAACGGGTGTGGTTATGGGCCTCTGGCTAGCAGAGAGGTTCAGAGAGCAGCTGATCGAACTCCCTGTGAGCCACCTTCTGGGGTCCAGCTGGGTCACTGGCCAACTCATCAGGAAACTGCTTGGGGGTATTGCACTTTCTAGGAAGCTGGCTGGGGCTCTGGCAGAACCCTCTAGTAACTATCTGTAAGGATACTGCTGACTTCACTGAGATGAGGGCCACGGGGTATCCCTTGGGGCTGCAGGAACAAAAAGAGAGGGGACAACTCCAGAACCAGAAAGACAAACCATGCCCTCCCACTCTGTTCCCATAGCACCCCTGTGACAAAACTCCACAACGGGTCACCTGGCAGAGGACAGATGACCACAGGATCCAGCTCCAGCCCCACGTGCAAAGCCATGAAGAGTGAATTTGGAGCTTAGAGGCCAAATCAACAACTGGGACACCCCAGGAGGTTTTTAGGGGTCATTTCAACAACAGTATTTTCATTGTTTCATCATAAAACCAAAGTTATGCGGTATAGGCAAAGCTTCATCTCCCAGACTTTGTCCACTTTTTCCCCTGGGTTCAAAATTCTAGTAGCATCCTTGAATGAATAGAATTTCTTAGACAGCAGCCGGGCTCAATGTGTTCAACCTTCGTACAACCCTCTTCCCTGGTGAAGGAGGACCTATCACTTTGGGAACGTTCATCATCTCTGCCCCCTTGTTTGTCAGCAAGGTTGTTTTAAAAACCATTTTTGCTTCTAGTTGCAGCCACTCAGACATATTTTGAATCATTTATAAAATCCACTTAACCAAGTCGTTGACAAAAAAATTAAGTAAGAGGACTCCTGTGGGATACTGCTTGACAAGTGTCCTCAAGTTGATAATCCTACAGAGATTTGTCACTTGATTTTTTTTTAAAAACCTATTTTCCATATGTACCACACAAGGATGATTTTCTTCTCTCTATATCACATAAATCTCGAGGTGCTTGGAGCTGTGTCCTGGAAAGACACACTATAAATATACTTAAGGTATTATTTATAAAGTCAAGATATTTCTGTTGCTTGTTTCAGAGGTCAGATTCAAGCAATGCCCCAGCATACTGATAGATATATGCGCGCTATCTTCTTCAAGGACATTACTCAAGGACAGATTTTCTTTTTCAGAGCACTACATGAAGACACATAGAGTTTTGGAGTTTGGGCTAGGAAGGCAATCTTCCCTACCAGAATGTTAGTGGCAAAGGTCGAGGACATTGTCTTATCTTCTACATCTAGATATGTCTGGCTTGGAGCAGATGTTCAGTTAGTAATGGTTGGATGGTAGGAAAGAGGGAAGATAGGAGGAAAGAAAAAAAAGGAATGGAGGGAGGGAGGGACAGCTCCTTTTTAGGGAACTTTTTTTTTTAGGACTTTTTAAAAAAATTTATTTGTCAGAGAGAGAGAGAGCACAAGCGGGGGGGG
>NW_024425563.1:18342268-18425108 GCF_017311325.1 Ursus maritimus | reverse complement strand
CGGTGGGGGGGGGGGGGGGGTGGCAGGCAGAGGGAGAAGCAGGCTCCCCACTGAACAGGGACTCCATGAGGAACTCCACGAGGGACTTGATCTCAGGACCCTTGGATCAGGGCCTGCACAGAAGGCAGATGCTTAACTGACTGAGACACCCAGGCGTCCCTTTAGGGAACTCCTACACACAAACAGGAAAGGGGTTGAAAGTGTTACCTGCCATGGGAGAAACTACTAAGAATCATCACCTGAAGGGCCTAAGTGCCACTAAGCGCCAGTCCTTAGTGCCTGGGGCTGTGGGCCGGCTCTCGAATGGCAGGAATCCTGTGTCCTTGACAACCTACGACCTACGTGGCTTGCAGTTGCCTCCTTCATTTCTGTTTAAACTGATATTTGTGAACTGTATAGTGACTAACATAACATAATACAAAATTTTTTAAAAAATAAAAATAAATAAAAAACGTAAAAAAATAAATAAATTGATATTCGTTAAAATTGTATTATTGAATTGAGGCTGAAAATCTTTGAGGAAAAGACACTGTTATACCACTTCTGGTAAAAATGATAGCAGAGAACCAAGTTTTCTACATGGTGTGACATGTCTCAAAGTTACATCCCGTGCTTCCCCCTCTCCCCGCCCAACCCGAATGACTGAGAAGATTTTAAGGGAAAAAACAAACCCATGGGATCATTTAATTTCAATTTCCCTACGCTGGTTCTGTCACCTTTTGCCCAACTCAGGTATTAAGCGCGTGTGAAGCTGTCGCTAACCCATGTACTGAAACATGCTTTGATCTGTTCCGGGGCGGGGTGGGGGGGCGACAATACATCACCGTGTCTGACAATTTCAGCTTCCGAACGCTTCCGCACGTAACTCATCTGCCCCTTCGTCCGTGATGTAAGGTAGATAGGGATTATTATTCCTGCGAGAAAATGTGAGGGTTAAGAAGGTTAAATATATTTTCTAGGGCTCACAAATTTCAATGCATGTGGGGCCAGGCAGGTAAGCACCATGTGCCAAACTGATTTTTCAGGGAAATGTGTGAAACGGGCTGCAAAACATAAGAATTTTGTTGAGGAATTAGAAAGTCTGTCTGGATACATTCAAATTCACATTAAAAAAATTTTTTAGGGGGCGCCTGGGTGGCACAGCGGTTAAGCGTCTGCCTTCGGCTCAGGGCGTGATCCCGGCGTTATGGGATCGAGCCCCATATCAGGCTCCTCCGCTATGAGCCTGCTTCTTCCTCTCCCACTCCCCCTGCTTGTGTTCCCTCTCTCGCTGGCTGTCTCTGTCTCTATCGAATAAATAAATAAAATCTTTAAAAAAAAAATTTTTTTTTAGGGGCTCCTGGGTGGCTCAGTTGGTTAAGCGGCTGCCTTCAGCTCAGGTCATGATCTCAGGGTCCTGGGATGGAGCCCCGTGTTGGGCTCCCTGCTCAGTGGGAAGCCTGCTTGTCCCTCTGCCTGCCCCTCCCCCTGCTCGTGCTCTCTCGCTCACTCGCTCTCGAGCTCTCAAATATATAAATAAAATCTTTTACAAAAATTTTTAATTGAAGTACATATAACATAAAATTCACCATTTTAATCCTTTCTAAGTGTACAGTCCAGTGGTATTAAATACATTTACATGGTTGTACAACCATCACCATCATCCACCCCCAGAGCTCTTTTCATCTGCGAAACTGAAACTCAGTATCCATTGAACAATAACTCCCTATTCTTCTCTACCCCCAGCCCTTAGCAACCATCCTATTTTTTTGGCTCTATAAATTTGACTAGTTAGGTACTTCATTTAAGTAGAATCATACAGTCCTTGTCTCTTTGTGACTGGCTTATTTCACTGAGCATAATATCCTCCAGGTTCATCCCTGTTGTAGTATATGTCAGAATTTCCTTCCTCTTGAAGGCTGGATAATATTCCATTGTATGTATCTACCATATTTTGTTTATCCAATTATCCACTGATGGACATTTGGGTTGCTCTCACCTTCTGGCTATTGGGAATCATGCTGTGAACCTGGGTGCACAAATATCTCTTTGAGACTCTGTTTTGAATACTTTTGGGTCCCTACCCACTTATTGCTAGATCATTCCACTGGATTGTGGTCATTCTCCATTTAGTTTTTTGAGGAATATCATACTGTTTCCACAGCAACCACACCATTTTGTATTTCCAGCAACAGTGCACAAGAGTTCCTTTTCTCCATTGATCTCCCCAACGCTTGTGATTTTCTGGGGTTTTGTTTGTTTAATGTAGCAATCGTAGAGGATGTGAGGCAGTGTCTCATTATGGTTTTGATTTGCATCTCCCTAATGATTAGTGATGTTGAACATCTTTTCATGTGCTTATTGGCCACTTGTATGTCTTCTTTGGAGAAACATGTACTCGAAGACTTTGAATCCACGTTTTTAAAGCATGGAACACACCCATTTTTGAGACAGATTCTCTCCGCAGACAGCTGGCTTATGACCGCTGATCACACCCCAAATGACAGTGCCAGGACAAGAAGGAGGCAGCCCTCACTTGACCCCTGCTCAGTTTGTACCACCATCTTGCCCCAACATGTGCCCTTTGGGATTGGTGATACTTTTTTTTTTTAAATTTTTCTTCATTTAAAATTTTGTTTGCAGATTTGTTTTTGAATTTGTAATACATAAAAATTTACCAGTGTAAAATAATTTGCTTTCCTCTCCTAAACACCAGTCACCCAGCATCCCTACTTTGAGACTACCATTGTCACTAATGTTTTGTGCATCCTCCCATTTATTACAAAATAGGTTAAAAAAAAGAAAGTTTAGATGCTATTTTTTTTCCTTAACAATATATCTTGGAGAATGTTCCATATTAGCATGATCTTGTTCTTTTTTTAGCAACCGCATAATAGTCCATTTATGGATCTGCCATCTTTAATTTAACCAGTCCTCTGTTGTTGGTCCTTTAGATTGTTCTCAAACTTCTGCTCCAACAAACAGCATTGCGTTGAATATCGACGGCATGTATTTCTGAGTAAACCAAACAAGTGGACAACTGGCCATTACTTAGTTATGAATCATAGTCAAGTTAACTGATTCAAAATCGTACCAAGTACCAAGCTTGGTAGTACCAAGCTTTCATAGGACTTCTGTAGTTAAGAATGCTTCCTCCTGAATTTTCCCTATAACCAGATAGTTAAAAAAAAAAAAAAGACCAAAGTAGATATTTAATTTAATACTTATGAACAATACAAGATATCATATAGTATGCCTCATACATTGTCTGACAACTACAGCCTAACAATAATTCCTCAGAGAACTACTATCACCGGGGAAATAAATGTTACCACCACACGGGCGAGATTTCAACCTGGTAATTAAGCCAAGATTTCCAGGTAATGTGAACTTTAGAACTGAAAGCGAACTGAAAATTGTACTGAAATAATTTTGAACAGATGTCTTCCTGTAATTCCCCACCTTATCAAATGTAACACAGTGAACATTGGTTACCCTTATCTCGTGCACGCAGCATCATGGTTTCTAGCATCCATTGTTGCAGTGTGATGATTCGTACCGAGTCACTGGATGAACCAGGGCCTGAGCGTCCTGATACTAAATGGCCCCCCATTTCCTCCAGGAAGTGGTCTCTGACGCCCCAAGACTGATCGGTGCTCCTCCAGCGCCCTCTGCTGTCTGGTACTCACCCTAGCCCAGCACTAAGCCCCGTGAGGGCAAGGATAATGTTCTCGGTACATTTGTGTACCCAGCTCCCAACAACAGTGCCTCACTTACAACAGTCAGCCCTAAATCTTTGTTAAGTGAATGAATTATTGAATAAATAAAGGAGTGAGTGAATAGTTTGAATTCTTTCCGCTTTTTAGTTTTAATTGTCTTAGGTAATTTGCTCTCTGTACATTCAGCGTGTTGGCCTCTGGCCACCATCCCTTCCAACCCTCTGTAACCTGAGACACCTGACTGACTGAGCATGTGATTGAGTTTAAAAGCGTGTAAGGAATGAAGAGCTCTCCGTGATTCAAGTGTACAGCTTTAGTGCCTAATCCTTCTGACAGGTGTTTTGGGAATTCCAAGACATATTTTATTTTCTTTCTGGTTCTTGGGTTCTGCATAGAGTTATCAGTCAGCTGACTGCTAGGTTAGGAAGTTATTGCTGTCTTGTAAGGCTATAAAAATTAATTAAGAGTCAAGTTATGTGCTCAACACACACGTGGGAGGTACGGGATTATAGATCACGAAGCTTGCAAAGGTAAGAGCTTAATATGTATCTGTTGATTGATAAAGGAAAAGTGAAGGGAATGGTTCTGCTGCCCTCAATAATAATAGCTAACATATGGAGCACTTAATGCCGGGCACTTTACTAAAATTATCTCACTTAATCTTCATAAAAATCCAGTGGGGCAGGCACTATTACTATCTCCATTTTACAGAGGAGGAAATTGGGGCTTAGAGAGATTAAGAGACCTTTTCAAAGTGATATAAAGTTGTGAGCCTGGCTAACACCCAGATCCATCCGATACTAGAGACCAGAGTCATAACTGCTCTGCTCCACAGACCCAAGAGTTTTTCAGTTTCAGCAGAGAGACACGATAAACACACACGAAACTACCAGCACTTCTCAAAACACTCCAGCTTATGACCCAGTCCTTGGTACTTCTCTTCCACTCACCCACCGCTCTTCCCTGTGAACCTGCTCTCCAGCCACACTGAGTTCTTTGCTGTTCCTGCAGTATGCTGAGCACATTCCTGCCCCAGGGCCTTTGCACTTGCTGTTCTTTCTGCCTGGAAGACTCGTCCTCCAGCTTTATCTATGGCAATCTCGCTCATTTCATTAACTTCTGTGCTTAAATTACTTCCTCAGAGAGACCTTTCCTGACCACCATCTCTGAAATAACATCCTCTGACATTCCTTCTGGATGTATCCTGCTTTATTTTCTCTATTTTACCATTAGCTAACATGATATTAGCTATCTTTTTATAGATTTACTTTTAACTTCTGTGTCCTCCACTAGATAGTAGACTCCAGAAAACCAAGGGCTTGGTTTGTTCCTCCAGCAACTAAAACAATGCCTGGCACATAGCAGCACTCAATATATACCTGCCAAATGAATAAATTACTTTATTATATGGCAATTATCTTTAAGATAATTGATAAGTATTGAACAGCAGCTCTGTGCCAGGCATTTTGCCAGATGTTTTACATTACACCATGTCATAGGTGACTTTGTCACACCCCGATGAGAGTAGATCATTTTCTTCTCATTTTACAGACACAGAAAGGAACTCCAAAGTTCAGAGAAATGGAACAAGGTGCTCCTGGGCTCCTTGGCTGAGCCAGGATCTGGATGTGCTCTTTCCCGCTCTGGAGAGCACATTGTCCCAGGGCTTAGTTTCCTTGCAGACTACGTATCTGCAAAGCCTTTAGCAGACGGTAGTCTCTCTTTCATCTTGCTCTGACGGTACTTCAACAAGTTCTAACAGACAGAGAAGAAGAACCGACCAGGGGGCTTTCCAAGCTCTGGCCTCACACCCACAGCACAACCTCACAAGGGTCAGATCACGGGGCAGCTGTTTATCCAGGACCAGGTTTCCTCCAGGATGCTTCAGATCCCCCAGCTTTTTTTTTTTCAGCCACGACAGAACGCTCTGAAAGAAAGAACTCGGCACACAGTAACAAGGAGCGTGGTCTGAGCAGCTCCATGGCAGGGAAGCTTTGGTGTTGCTGTCCACCTCTCTGACACAGGGAAAGCTCCTTCCTACACAGAAGGCTTTCCAAAGTTTTCAGGGATGTGGCAACAGGTGTTTTTTGTTTTTTCAAGTGTAGTTTTTGCAAGCAGCCTTACGAGCACGGCTCTGATTGCTGGACATTGCATCATGCCCTCGCCAAGTAGAGCCACTTCCCTGGTCTCCGGCTGGAGAATAATCATACTTCGAACGTGGACCTGGGAGATTCCACCTCTAACAAGCCTACCCCATTCACTCGAGCTTGGATTTGGGGGAAGGGGCGAGGGAAGGCAGTTTGTTGGTGCAAAATCAAAACAACTCAGAATTAACACCAACTTTGTTTCCCATGAGGCACCAAGGAGGCGGCCTGGGTTTTTGTTACCAAGAAAAGTTTTGGCATTTCTTTATTAACAGACCCTCTAACAATAAAGATGCTTTTTGTCGTTCCTCCAGAGTCAGCTTTGGTTTCCTCCTCCACGCCTCCAACACCCATAATTTCCTGGAACAGTGTAGGGGTGTTATGGGGGGGAGTGGATTTGAAAAGGAGTTTCCAGATGGCTCAGCGTCAAGCCTGTGGCAGTGACAGCTGAGAAGGGGGAAGCCGCAACACACCCTGAGATGTCACGTGGTGATGGGGCAGCTGGGGGGCGGGCGGAGGCCGGGCAGCTCCTCTGCTGCAGGAAAGCTGCCCCCCCCCTTCATGCAGACCCATGCAGGGGGGGCCTCATTATCAGCGCTTCGCAGCTCCCCAAACATGCAGTTGAAGTTCAGACATGTTGATAGTTAATTCAAGGTCACACCTAAGATCTGCCTCTTTGCTTAAGAGCCTTCATTGATCCCTATCTCTTCACAGGAAAAAGCCCAAACTTCCTTCCAGGGCCTTCCACACCCCATCTTCCCAGCCTCATCTGAAGCCCACCGCCACTTGCAGCAGAACCTGGGTTAAGAGAATGGCCTGGGACTCCTTGAGCATGAGCATGACGACCTTTGTCGCTTTGCATCTGTCGAGGTCTCTGGAGCCTTTAGGGCGGCCTGGCAAATATCTGTTCACGGCTTCAGGTCTGCCCAGGAGCGGCCTCCTCTTCTGTGATGCTCTCCCCTCCCTCATCCTGAGTGGGGGCCCCATCTAGAGCTTCTGTAGCACCCTGTGTTTCATCCTCCACACGCTGCAGTTTGCCATGAACACAACTGCGACCATGGGTCATTTCCAGACTAACACTCTTCAGTGGCTTCCCATTGCCCGTCGAACATGGTCCAGTTGATGGCCCTCTTGCTGTGAACCACTACCTACCCCAACCTTTTCTTCTAGAACGGCATCGTCCATCCGACTTGGTAGCTACCAGGACTATGTGGCTATTTAAGTTCAAAGTATTTAAAATGAAATAACATGAAATATTTCGTTCTTTAGTCAGATTAGCCACTCAAAAGAAACTGGCGACTGTAGCTGTCATTTTGAAGAGATTCATAAAACATTTCCATCATCACAGAAAGTTCTGTGGGACAGCACTGTTCTAGAACCATCCACCCCCACTTTTTGCATCATTTTGCCTGTGCCGGTCCTTCTGCTTGGACTGCTTGCCATCCTTATTCTTCTGCATAAATTTTGTGTATCTCCCAATAGAAGTTCAGGCATTATATCCTCCAGGGGTTTTCCATTAATCCTGACTGGGGTAAGTGCCCCTTTTGGGTGCTTATAGCTTCCTCTGCCTACCAGGCTCATAGCACTTACTCTCTTGGGCCCTCAATGTATCTAAATTGGGGCGATCCCGAGGGCAAGGACCCTGCTCCTTATTCATCTTTTTCAGGTGCCTCCATATAAGCAGGGCTGTGCTAATCTTTTTCAGCACTGGAAACCTAGTGCTTAGCATTCTAATTGGTTCATAGTAGATGCTCAATAAATACTTCTGAAATGAATGAATGAATGGATTAGTGACTCTATGTAGGTAGCAGTAATACATCCTTGGGAGAGTCCGGAGTGGTAAACCTTGACAGTTTTCTGAACAATAAAGGGTGTGATTAGACCAGATCTCCCTCTCTTTCTTCTCCTTCCTTCTTTATTTTTCGGGGTGGTTTTTTTTTTTTTCCTGTTTACCATAGAATAAAAGGAAAATACAGAAAAATATCAAGAAAAAAAAAAAAAAACCCAGAGATCACAACCTTCCAGCATCTTCTTTTTTCATCATGTTCTTAACTCTCCCTTGGTATTCATTGATCCAGTATGTGTTGTTTGGTTTTTACCTGGTTTCACATTTGCACTCAGCAGATGGGACACAGGGCAACTGTACATGTAGGGACCTTTTCCAACAAATCTGGAGAGGGAACTGCAAGGTTATTCCCCAAAAAGAGCTACGTTCTGTAGGACACTACTAGTCTGTCCAGAAAATACCCTTTCCCAGTTTCTTGACCCAAAAAGATATGGAGACAGGGAAGTTTAGAAGAATATTGGTTGATTGATGAAAACTAGTTAGCATCTCAGTGGAAGAACAGCGCTTAACTTTATCATAGAAAACCGTGGTGGTCATGCTCCATTATCCTTCCAGGTCCCTTTTCTACTCTTCTGTCCTGCTTTGGGCCCTGGGAACTGTGCTGCAACTGGAACACATCACCCAGGCTCCCTTGCTCACTGGTTTCCAGTTGAGTTTGGCAAGTAGAAGGCCAGGAGATCAGAGAGAAGGAAGAGAGAGAGGTTGGGTCTTTATTCCCCTTGCCCCTCGTCCCTTAGGCCATGTTTCAAGCAAGGGCTCCATCTTTCTATCTAGAGCCACAATCCCTGACAGAGGGCTCCTTTCCCATGACTATAGCTCATGCCGTGTTCCAGTAATAATGTTCTTCCTCTGTCCCTTTAGGCCTAGGGTTGGTAACATCTTCCCAGTGTTGCTGGTCCCTGGACATTTCACCATCTTTCATTGGTTCTCTTATCTCGGTGCACATCTCTGTGGGCAGTCCTTCCATAAAACTCTATTTAATTAACTCTTTGAGTGTGTTATATGTTTCCTTCTGGGATCCTGAAAGAGATAGCTTCAAATTCTGCTTCATCTTCTTTGGTGTCTACCTGTCTCCCAACTTAATGTAGCCATTGGTTTTGTTGGCAAGACCAAGAGTTGGCAAATCCCAGATGGGGGGGCCATGCAGATCCATTCACTGCCTGTTTTTGTCAATAAAGTTTTATTGCACCTCGGCCCTGCTGCAGCAGCGAAGTTGAGTAGTTATAATAAAGCCTAAAATACGTTAACCATATGGCCCCTTACAGAACGTTATACACCTCTACCAGACTTATCCCATACTGGAACTACTGTTTGTATCCAGACTTACGCGTAAAGGGCACACAGCCTTGGCACATGCCGGCCCCATTACTGACTCCAGTGCTGTTCAGCAAACATTTCGCTGAGTACCTGAGTGTGTAGCTCTGACCACAGATGATTCTGGCATCAGACAGACCTGGATTGAAGTCTCAGCTCTGACACTTACTGGGTGACCTTGAACAAGTTTTTAGAATTCTCTAAATGGACCTCAGTTTCTTCATCTATAAAAAGGTAATGATAATACCATCTTTTTCTCTCCTAGACTTGTAATGAGAAACAGGTAAGATGATACGATGTAAAATGCTTAACACGGGGCCTGGCGCACAATGAAGGCTTCAAAACTGTTAGCCACTTAGCACGTGCTCTGTGCTAAGGTGGGGAAAATAAAGACATGAAAGAGCTACAGAGACAATGAGGGAGAGAGTCAGCTTCACTGCAGATTTTCTCATGTTCAATATGAGACAAGAGCACAGCCTGACAGCCTTCCTCCCTAGCCCTGGGTCCTTTTCAAACTCCCAAGTCTGCCTTTTCTAGTCCTAGCTGGGAAAACTGCAGAACCTCATGCTTGGGAGACTAGAATGGTCATTATTGCCACAGCCCTGTTTTCATCCCATCAGGTGGTAGAGGGGCCCTGCTCTATTAAAGGCCATTTATGCTCTATTCGGAAGTGATTGCTTACTTCAAGGCCACCAACATCCATTGGTTCAACTGGAAAGACACAGTTACTGTGGAATGTTCTTACTTTCTGTTGACCTGGAACCCCATGATTCATCTGCGGTGGCACCTTCCAGACCACGATATCATCAAAAAAGATCTCAGCATGCTTATTGGCATTCCATAGGAGTCTTAGCGACAATACGGAGCTGATGGAAGGTCTTACGCATCATGAATATGAATATCATCATTCAGATTACTCTGGTGGATGTGGAAGATAAAAGGAAATGTTTTATTTTGTGTTCATTAAGCACTAGAGGGTATGTTTCCCCTGGATGCCAACTCATTATATCTCTAACGGTTAATGGGAGTTAAATTCCAACATCACATCAAGGGGGAAAAATGATCCCTCAAGTATTTGGAAACTCCTTCCTCTAAACTGCAGATCAAAGCTAGGTTATGAACTAGGTTGTCTTGCTAATGCATTGACTAACTGTATTCTTGGAATTTTTTCCCCTCCAAACACTAACTTCCCCTAAGTAGAGATAATTACAGAAATTTTGTCAGCATGAAATGTCTTGAGTTCTACCACAGCCAGCCCCCTATTATAGGGTTCCCTCCCAGGGAAGAAACACTAACATTGAATAAATGCCTGTTAAGTATCAGGAGTCTTCCTTATGCCCCTCTCCCTTCCATTTCACAAACCCCCAGTGAGATGCTCCTGTCTTACATATGAGGAAACCGAGGCCAGGTTGATTAGGTTGCCTGCCCTAAAGCACACAGCCGACAGGAGAATGAGGCCACATGCCCAAGGCAGTCCGGTTTAAAAACACATTCTAGGGTGCCTGGGTGGCTCAGTTAGTTAAGCGTCAGACTCTGGATTTCGGTTCCGGTCATGACCTCAGGGTCATGAGATAGAGCCCCATGTCGGGCTTCATGGTCAGCAGGGGTTCTGCCTGAGATTCTCTCTTTCCCTCTCACTTTGCCCCCCACCACTTGCACACACATGCATGCTCTCTCTCTCTCTAAAAAACCAACCAGCCACCACCAACAACAAAAACATGTTCTAATCCACTGCTTGAGGCCATCTTCCCAGCCCCCGTCAGATCCCTACTCTATGACATGTGTTCTCCAGGGCGGGGGTGTGCTGACAAAATTGCCAGAGAGGTGTGACCCACTCATGTGAGCTCATGCAAGCTGTCTGCCCATGTGGTTTTCTCCCCTTCTCTAAACCTAAAAGTGCCGATAAGAAAATGCATTGGTCCCAGGTCATGGTCCTGAGCCACTAGGAAACTGCCCTGTGACTGGGGAGAGGAAGGAGCCTGGGGAGAAGGGACAGAGTGTGGAGAAGAGAGGAGGAGCATCCTGACTTGTGCCCTCAGGAGGCTCCCAGGACAGGACGCTCCTCCCTGTGACTCATCTCACTCAAGAGGAACCTTCTAGTGACTTCTGGAAGGAGAGAAACCCCAGAAAGCTCAGCCCCGTGTAGGTTTTAATAACATTTAAGACAAAATGTCTCCACTGTGGAGTAAAACCTGCTCTCTTGTTACTGAAGATGAAGGAGGAAATGAATCCCTGCTCTCTTTATACCATCTTCCGGGGACTGCTTCTGGGCTCTGAATAGAACAGGGCCCAGCTTTGTAATCTTCCTCCCAGGACCCATTTTCTGGGTCGGGGTAATATTTGTGTTGTTCTCCTTTGTGCTCCCTTTGTATTATCCTGTCTGGGGTGAAATGTGGGGCCCAGGAGGAGAGAGAGATAGGTCTGCTAGGCAACGCTTGGCGTAACAGACGACCCTGCCGAGACCCTACCTAGAAAGCCGTGCTCAACCCTGAGCCCCTAATTACCAGCCAGGTACAGACAAATGGGGTGAAAGTTGGGGGAAAAGCAACGGGAGTGATGGAGGAGGACAGCTGGATTTATGAAGAGAGATTAAAAGAGCTGAATAAGAAGACCTCCAGAAATGATGTTCTGGGGGGAACTTGGGGACCATCTACGTACATCGGGAGGTTGTAAACAGTCAGCAGAGCGAGAATTATTTTGGTGAGAACTAAGAAATATAACAAAGAGTAATGAAAAGAAATATATAATAATAATGGACTGTAATTTTATACCCATTCCCATTCCAGGAAACCTCAAAACATTTTATGGCTGAGAATAATATACGCACTACAGTGGGCTGTATTCAGACTGCGAAGTGGCTTGTAATTTCGCTAAAGCCCTTGCAAAAATAATATTTAGTGAGAGGGTAATGGGCACTTGGTGGCTAAAAGAGCAGGAGCCTGGCTCGGCTCGCCTGGCCACCCCCTTCCAGCCGTCGTGGAGTTGGGGACCGGTCTTGCTTTGTGTAAGTCAGGCCGGTGACAAAGACTCCTGCTGTGTGCTCACGGGCACACACAATTCAACCCCCATTAAAAAAATAAAAAAATAGAAGGATCTTCACAGTCAGAGAAAGATGGGTCTCAGAAAACCGCGGAAGGCTGCTCCAGCTGACCTCTTCACACAGTCGCGGGTTGTCACCTACTTGCTGGAGTCCCCCGGACTGCGGCCAGCCCTCCCACATCTTCACCTGCTCCTGTCTGGATGCGAGGGCTTCTGGAGTCGGCGGGGTCTCCGCCTCTCCCTGGAGCTCACCTGCTCAGCCTCTATGTGAAGAGGCAAACCTTTGTCTCTTTTCTGACCGTGATACCGAGCAATGGGTGAGTTTTGCATTCCGCGCTCCCCCTGGCTTAGAGTGCTCCTTTCTCAAACGTCCGCGGTGCTCCCATTCATTCAGGTTTCTGCTTCAGTGCCAAATTGTGAGAGAGACTGTGTCTGGCCACCCTAAAATAGCACCCTCCCCACTGCATCCCCCTCCAGCCCCTTACTCTTTATTTTTAAAGCCTGTCAGTACCTGACATTATTACATATTACGTTACATTACATTCTATTATAGTTTATTTTCTGTCTCCTCTGATGAGCATGTAAGCTTCTTAAGGACAGGGACTTAGCTGTTCTATTCACGCCTGCATCACCCGCGGCACCCAGATCGCTCCCTGGCCCCCACAGCAGAGGTTCGGTAAATGTTACCTAAGTGAGTTTACTTGATGGGCCTCGGTGGTCTCAGATTAAGGGAACCTTACAAATTGCATGTGTGCTTTATGTCCGCGGCGTGTTTTTAATCTCTTAAAATTCTCATCCTTTCAATAGTCCTATGGGATCCACTAGTGGTCTTCTCTCCGATTTACAGATGGGGAAACTGAGGTACAACATCGCAACCTGAGACACCTTCACACCGCAGGAGGCCAGTCTAAATCCAGAGCTCCCGAGTTTTCGGACCGTTCTTGGGGGTCCTTGAGTATCTCCTGCCAGAGTCCAAGTTTTACGTCCATAAGCTCTTTGCCTCCTGCATTGCATAAACTTTTAGAAAGTCGCAAAGAGATTACAAAGAAACTCTTTCCACGGAATTGGATCAGTGTAGAAAGTAATGATCTCATTATAGGGAAATCTATAAATCCGGGCCAACTCCCCTCTGCCGCTAATTACAGGTGCCTGAAGTCTCTGGCACGCAGCGTTTGCACAATATATAATTCCACCTGTTGTGCGCTTTGCCGCTCCAAGCAGCTGAGAGAGTGGGAGAGGGGCTTCACTGCTGTGCTTTCTCTGCTCCCCATCTGGTTAGGATTCTTAATGGCCGCCTACATGGCTAGTAATGTGTTTTCCAACCCAAGTTTTCAAAGAGTGTCCTCAACCTACAATTTTATTTTTGTCATTAATACAAAGTCAACAACGCACCAGATAGCAATATGGGGGCCGGAAGGGGGGCAGCCCCAGTCCTTGGCAGAGCCTCACAAGTGGGTTTCACAGGAGCTTTAAGCTGAACAGCAAGCGACAATGGTCGTTGTCTTGGGGAATGAGGCCATCCTGTGCTATTCACTGTGTGGGAAGCCGCTGAAACCACTTTTTCCCTAGCAGGGATCTCAGGGGGGATCACCTAGCCAAAGGGCAATCCAGGGTGAACCAGCTACAGACACAAGACTTCCAGGGACGTACTGTGAGGCTGTGTGCCAGAGAGAACACTTGGGCTTGGCTTTCCCCTTCCCATCTCCTTGAGTATTCAAAGTGTTCACGCCTTGCTTCATTTTTGTAGGTTTCTCTCTGCCCAGCTGCTTCGCAAGTCAGGTCAGACCTCTTGGTCCTACTTCTGAGAGGCAGAGAAATGATAAAAGAACAAAGATTCGGAAGCCCATGACTTCCCTTAATTCTTCTGAGACACCACACCCCATCTCCTTAGAGACCCAGATGTCATTTGGGAAGGTCAAATTAGATTGTAAGAACAAAAAAGCCAGGTGCCAGTTCAGTAGTAAGAAAGTGTTAATAGAGCCCCCTCAGACACTCAGCAGACTTTCCAGACTAGGTGGGTAATGATTAAGGGACTCCTCTTCTTCTTTTTAATCAAAGATTTTTTTTTCTTCCTTTTGGTCTTTCACCTGGCAGTGAGAGGGGAGTTCATTAACTGGGTGAACAAAGGGAGCCCATTTGGGCAATGTGCTTTCGAAGGGAAGGAATTAGGTTCATTTGCTGTTTGACTCTACATTTTCTGGAAAAAAAAAATTACACAGGTTTGTTTTTGGCTCCTGCAATGGTGAACGGTAGCACTGAAAGCCTAATTGTTCAGCGTGATTTGGGTATTCTGACTATCCTGAATGATCTTAACCGCTTGGAGCGGAACCTGTGTTGGGCTGAGACCCGGACCCTAATGTTCTCAAAAAGAGAATTTCCTCCTCCATTTGCAGAGAAATACTATTTGATCTGCATGCCAGATATCATGGTCATTTGTCCATTCTGAACACGCCCAGGAAATAAGTAAATCCAAGGATGGAAAGGGCACAGTCCATTGTCTGTTCGGAGTCATGGGTGGATTGATGATTTTAATAGAGCTCGGCATGTGTGATTAGTTTCTGCGAAAATGATTCTTTTGAGGGTGTCTTCATCAAGCTCTAATTTGCGAACATGTAAGTTGATCCGTACAACTGAAGGGGCTTTCATTTTAACGTAAAACACTGAAGGAAGGGAACCCATGTGGAGTTACAGGAAAAGTAGCTATTTTGGAATCAGGTGTATCTGGCGTCAAATCCTGACTCTGCTTCTTAGTAGGGGTTGTGACCTCATGCAAGTTGGTCAAAACCCTGCAGCTTCAGTTTTTCATCTATAAAAGGGAAGAATAGCACCTACCTATTATAACAAGAATTCAGTAGAATCCCATAGTAAAGCTCCGGGCACATGGAATGTACTCAGTGAATTTCAGTCTCTCTTTACCATCCATCTGCCTTAACATGCATCCGATTAAATGCAGAGCCAAGGTGAACGGAGAAGGCTCTGTTAATGTGTGAAAGAGCTGTTGTGAAGTGTGTCTCCAGATACCCGCTGTCACAGTGGCCGGATCACACCCCGAGCCACATGAGGCTTTGGGGCCCCTTGAGGGGCTTTGGGCAGCTGTTCAATGCATACCAACTTTGTTTTGAATTCAGATCTTTTAATGCCTTGTTCCTCTTTGGAGACAGGGTGTGACCTAGGGGAAGCCAGCTTGGCCTGGGAGAGTGGAGCTGGATGACTGGTGGTCCCACCATACACACGTGTCTTCTGGGCTTTTTTCCTAGGTGGGGAATGTGCACGTTCTCCTGGGTTCCCGGGGAGAGATGAGGGGTTTTCACTGCATTCTCAGAGTTTCTGCAGAACTCCCTGCTCTCGAAGTGATGGTGGGGAGTAACCAGAGGCTCTGTGGAGCCTGTGAAATGCCTGCCACTCACATCTCAGCGTGGCTGGTGAGCCTGCTTTCCTCCCAGGATGGATGTATCGTTATTCCCTCCATGCTTTGGAAGGACAAGTGCCTGTTCTGTCTTGCAAAGCAGGGGGAAACCTTTGCCTTCCTCTTTCTCCTTCTTTCTCCTCCATCCTTTCAGATTCTCCTAGAGATTTTCTCTTTAAAATCCAGTTTTGTTTAACATAAGTGGGAAAAATCACTTCCCTTGAGCTAACAGCTTCCGCAGTCCTTAGAGACGCCAATAAATGCTTGGCATGGCTTGAACCCAACTCAGGATGCTCCAGGAGGAGGTTTCTTGGTGTCAGGAAGGTGGAATGGGGGTGTACTCGGGGTGGTTTGGGAGTAAGAAGGAGCGCATGAGAGCCGGGAGACTGGGAGAGGGTAAGGAAGATTATGGAACGTAAAGAGGTGGGGTCGCGGATGAGGGGTGGGATTTGGGGGAGAGGTATAATGATCCTTGTTGGGGAGCCCAGCTGTCCCTCAATTGTGTAACACAATTCTCTCTCTGCCTCCTTGAGACACTTTCAGGGAAGGCATATATTACCTTTGAAAACCTTCTGTGGGAGAATTTGTATTTCTTTTGAGTATAGCCCTGGGCTGAGACATGCCTTCAATCAAACAGCCCAGCTAATTTCAGGGGCTGGGAGTAGTCCTTACATGTTTGATGGGCTCTGCACACGGGTTACACTGGTTGAACACTTCACGTTCATTTGCTCACCTAACCCTTGCAGTAATCTTACATTTAGTCCCATTTCAGAGTGAGAAACCAAGACTTAGCAGGACTTTTAAAAAATTAAACAACAAGCATTTATTTCTCATAGTTCTGGAGGCTGGCAAGTCTAAGATCAAGGTACCAGCAGATTCGGCAAAGTCACACAGCTGTGGAGTGCTGTCGCTGGGGTTGGTTAGACGCTCGGGTGGGTCTGGCTCCAGAGTCCAGGCTCTCCTCCTCTTCCCTGCTCTCTCCATCGTCCTCTGCTGCAGGATGTGCTGTGTTTTTGGAAGGCAGCCAGGCTCACTGTGCTGTGTCTTTGGAAGTCTCCCTAGCCCTGGGCGCAGCGCATAATAGGTGCTCAGGCATGTGTGTAGAGCAAGTGAATTGTTGGGGTAGGAGCTACCCAGTGAGTCCAAACAAGGCACCTGGGCAGAGCAAGATGGCGAGAATCAATCCTCTTTGGCCTTTAAATTTAAAAGGCTTCACAGGAGTACACATCCGGGCTCACAGTTAACCTATTAAGTGAAGAATTCCACATTTTAAGCTATTTCTCAGGAGACTTTCATTGGCGTGGAGAAGGGCCCATTCACTCAAAACTCGGTAAGATGAACATGGGCAAAGAAAACCATCAGATTGGCAAATCCAAGACATGGCCAAGTGTGGGAATGGATGCCTAATTATTACTCGGAGACAGAAAGGAAAGGACACCAGATTTCTAGATTTCATATGTGCCCCCAGAGCACACTTCAGATATGTTTTTTGATGGATTTCCAAGAAGTTCCCTCACTCCATCAATAAGACTGGGGCCACAGAAAACACAGGTGGGGAGGGCAGGTGCAGTCCATCCCAGTGTAACGCTCATGATTTCCTTCCGAAATCATAGGCAGAGTCTGGGAGTGACAAATGGAAACTCAGCACTGGAAGGAATTTTGACGAGTCATCCAGTCTGGGCCCCTAAGTCATCTGAAGCAGGTTCATTTTATTTTGAAAGACCCCCAGGGAAAGACACTCAAAAACCTCTTTTTGGAGGAGCCATTACAGTGTTAACGGCTCTCACTTGCGGGAAATTTAATCCCCCTAATTCATCACCCGCCTCGGCAAACACAAGCTGATGGAGTCTATCTATTTTTCTAAGGATTTACGCCCCTACCTGCTTCCCAAATGGGTGTGAGGCAACCGGCTGATGGAGCTGGCTCAGAGTTTAGGGAAAAGAGAATGTAAAAGAGCCAAATGCTATGTGATATGCTGTCCTAAAGAAAGACCCAGGAGGGCTTCCGTGCGGGAAACTCCAGGCTGGACTTGGCCTCGTTGGAACGAGCCAAGTGGCAGTGAGTGGAGAGGCTGAGAGCCCCAGGGAGAGCCCCGTCTGCAAGCTGCCTCGAAACAGTCTGGACAGAGAAAGAAGAAAACTGGCAAAAAGCAAATGCTGACACCGTCGAAGATTTGAGGACAGGCTGGTAGTGCCTTAGGCCATCATCTGTGTCACAAAGGGTCCTTAAGGCATGGGTGACTCCACGTGGGGGAGCTTGGGAGAAAGCCGCCACCGTTCTAGAGCTGATGGAGGCATGATAATAAGGCAAACTTGGGTGGTGGCAGGAAGATGGGACCCACTAAAATGGGAACACGTGTGGTTCTAGTGGTGGCGGAAGTTAGCGAGGGCACCGGCCGCCGGGCAGGGATGCTGGCTGAACCAGGATGGGCCTCTGCTGGGGGGAGAGAATGAGGCAGCACAACAGGAAATAGCCTCTCAGCCCTTGTGAAGGTACAATGCTGGCCTTTACCACATGACTACGTGACGGTTTTTCACGCTGACAGGCTGAAAATAAAAGGAACTGTCGAAAGAAACTGAGTGAACGGAGGGAAAGTGGGCACAAACGCATTAGAAGCAATCTAGACTGTATGAAAACACAGTGAGGGAAACATGGACGCTGAAATATTCCTTGTCTTCATTAAAAGGAAGATTGTTCCAATCACGGTGTTACTATTAATGCTATTATTACTACTACTAACTCCATATAATTAAACTGAGATCTGAGGCACTTTCCCAAGACCAACTACCAGAATGGATATCATTATATGTACGTGCAGCAAATTTTGCACAATTCCTTCAGAGCCAGAAAACAAAAACCGGTGGAGAAGGAAAAGGAACCGTGAAAGCAAAGAGGACTGAGGGCTCCTCCTTGTGGACTCTTGTGTGCCCCGCACCTTAGTGGGAAGTTGCATTTGGATGGATGGATGATGGATGGATGGATGGATGGATGGATGGATGATGGATGGATGGATGGATGAAAAGGTGAATAGAAGGCTGACTGGACGCTTATAATTTAGAGTAAAAAGGTTACTTGGAATAGTTGTAAAACAGGAAGGGGCTGGAAGGAAAACAGGATAGAATCATCATTAGCTATGTATAATAGCTAATTAACACCTTCTGGGGCACTGGGTAGAAGAGGGGAGACAACCCCCTCTCCTTCCTTGCTCTGTGACAGCCAGCTTGCCCAGTTTTCCTCATTCCTTTCCAGCTATTTCCCCTCAGACTTCCTAGTTGATTTTCCTCTCCCTAAGCTCCTGATGTTGGAGTTATCCAGACTTGGTCCTAGGCCCTGTTCTCATTTCACTCTGCACTCTGTCCTTGGGTGACCTCACCCATTCCCATGATTTAAAAACCCTCTTGATCCTGATGGCTCTCACATCTACCGTTCTTGGTCAGATCTTTCTCTTGATTCATGGGTACCATTATATACATATACACAATTACCTACTCTTCAAATGTACTTTGATGTCTGGGAGGCAGCTGAAGTACAATGTGTCCAAAACAGAATGGTTTCCCCTCCTGCCCCATCTGCTCCTGCTCCAGGGCCTCTGGTCTCAGTACCGGCACCTGCATTCACCCAGGTGCTCAGATGAGAAGTCTGGGGGAGCATTCTTAGTTCTACCCTTTATGTCAGCTGCCCCCCACCCCACACATATAAAATACATCCCCAACACCTGTCATTTCTATTTCCCAAATTTATCCCAAATCCTTCTCTTCTGTCTCTATTGGCATTACCTTGACCTAACAAGCCAGCATAGTTTCTCCTCTGGACCCTTCAAATGGGCTCCTAGCTGGCCTCCCTGCTTCCACTGCTGCTTTCCAGTTACCAGTTCATGCTGTCACCAGAACGGTCTTTTAAAACAAACAGGACAGTGATGCCTCTGCTGAAAATTCTTTCATTGCTTCCCACTGTACTTCCTGTAAAATCTCATAACGTGGCCGTGAGCCCTAGCATGGCGGAGCCTCTGAGATCTCTGTAGTTCATTCCAATTTACGCTCTACCTCATTCATCTCTGGCCACACTGGCATTTAAGGTCCTCAGATAAGCTCAGCTCTTCCATGCCCCTGGGGCTTTGTTCATGTGGTTCCCTGGCCTGGAATGTTCTTCGTCCCCTCGTCCCCTTCCCCTCGAATGGCTAATTCCTACTTTTTTTTTTTTTTTTTGGCTTAAATGTCACTCCCTCAGGATAGAAATTTCTGGTACCCCCAATCTATGCAATCCCCCCTGTCATAGTCCATTCTGGCTGCTATAACAAAACCATAGACTCGGTGGCTTATATGCAACAGAGATTCACTTCTCACGGCTCTAGAGGCTGGGAAGTCCGGGTCCTAGGTGCCGGCAGATCCTGTGTCTCGTGAGAGCTCACTTTCTGGTTCATAGATGCCCTCTTGCTGTATCCTCACATGGTGGAAGGGGGCAAGGGGAGCTCTCTGGGGTCTCTTTTATAAGAACACCAATCCCATTCCTGAGGACTTCACCCTCATAACCTAAGCACCTCCCAAAGGCCCCACCACCAAATACCCTCACCTTGGGGATTAAGTTTCAACACGTGAATTCTGGGAAACACAAACATTCAGTGTCTAGCCTCCCCCAACCATTCTTCTCTACCCCAGCAATCTGTACTTCTGCATATGACTTCCTCTCACTTAGTAACTTCGAAATTTCCGTGCCTATTTTTGGTAGGGTCCTCTTCTATCAATTGCAGTTCCATAAAGACAAGGGGTATGTTCTTTGTGCTCACAAATTTCTATTTGCTAGGAGTCTGGAATTGAGAATCAGAACTGGTATCAGTCTTTGCTGGTTGCCTGCACTGCAGACAAGTCCTCCGGGAACTTGTGGGAAGGACCTTCCTACCAGAGAAGACGATGTGGAGAAAGCAAGAGGAAAAACGCTTGCAAGAGAAGAGACACAGACACAGTGATGGAGAGATAGAGAGACACAGACCCACAGAGACCCAGAGAGAGGCAGAGATGCCCCTGCCCACACTGGGTTTGTTTTTGTTCTTCCTTATGAGATAGATCTCTGAGTCCTCCCATCAGTCCCCTCTGAGCTTTGGCCTAGGTTGAGTACATTTCCATAACCTGAAACCAACATGAGCTGGTTGGAGATGACGACAGAACAATTGGAAGAAAGTTCTCTTAGCCATTTAAGCAAAGCATATGCATCTCGAATCAATCATTGCAAGTGACCCAGTGACAAATTTCAGGAACTGGGGTGCGAGCTCTCCACATACCTGTTTATTTGCCTATTTCTTGTCTCTGGCTTTGGAAGGCGCTCCCCTGGTCTACAATCTCTGGACCTGTCTTCACGCTGGAGTGTGTCCGTAGGCTAGGGCAAGGCCAAGGTTCTGACCGCCCCAGACACCTGTCACCTCCGAGTCAGATGGGAGCCCTGGGGCCCATTCTCTCTCTTTGCAGCGCGGCAGAAGATGTCCAGGGCCATGATGGATTTTTCCTTTCTTCCTCTGAAGGACAAGGCTGGGCGAATGCAACACATCCTTCCTGAAAATGATGCATTTCTAGGTCTCTGTGCTTAAGGGTATGTGATTTCTGAAGGGTAAACATGGCCTTAAAGGGGGAAAAATTGTTCTGCTTAACTATGCAGAGAATTCCCAGCAGCTCCTTTAATTTGGTTTTCTTGAATAGGGCACATTTGCATTCACTGACTTGGGGCTTTTTAGAATAGCAAATGCATCTCTCTCCTCCCTGTGTTTCGTTAAATGACTAGGCAGTCTCCAAGCTGCACGAACATTAGCCAGGCCCCCCCGGAGACTCGGAGGCATGTCGATCTAGCTAGCTTGTTTCTATTCCTCTACCACCCACCCCCCTCCGCTTTTCTCATCTTACATCCTTCTTGTCATGTGAGGACTGGACCTCCGAAATGAGTGCATGCATGTGTGTGTGTGTGCGTGTGTGGGTGTGTGTGCGTGCAATACATACATACAGTAGGGTGGGGGTAGGAGAGGAGCAAAGGAAAAGTATATGAAATCTTGATTAGGATAAAAAGATTGCCTTGATCTACAGTCGAAGTTAGTAAAGAGGGTGGATTTTTCTCAGTTTTATAATTTAATTTTTATAGTAGCACATCACGGTGTGGCACTTAATATTTGGTGTTAGTGACACACGCTGCCGAGGGGCTGCTTCCCCATTCATCAGTAAGGAGGTGCATTTCCGAGCCGAGGGTTTGTCACTCCCGTGGTCACACGGCCCCTGGACTCCTGCCCGAGCCTGGTGGGCCAAGGGGACACAGAGACCAGAAGGGCATGGGAACTTAGCTTCCAGAGTGTCACAGGCGACTGAACAGAAAAGGGAGAGAGGTTCTCCAAATTCTAGCAGAGAAGCCAACATACCGAGGTTGATCTAATACGTCCTCTGTGGTTGGATTTTGTTTGTTCCACTATCTTGCAGCTACAAATGAGGCAGACCAGAAGCACTGATTGAGAATGAATTATAAGAATAAAAGGATTGAACCCTCCCCCAAAGAACTTGGAAAACTGGACAGAATTCCCTAAACATGCAGTAAAGGGTACAAAACAACCCTACAACCCACTGAAATGACTAACATGCAAGATAATTTTTAGTCAAATTGGGTTTGTGTCCACGTTGTCCTTTTGATCCATTTAAGTATTTTTCTTAGGGTCAGGTGATCTAAAGCCATGGCACAGTGGGGAGAGCTAGCTCCGAAGTTGAAATCCTGGTTTTGAGACACAGTTTTCCCATCCAGCTTGGGCAAGGTGCAACATTTCTAAACCATCCTTTTCTGAAAAGAGTATCTACTTTACCTGGCTATTAGAAGGGATCTGATGAGATAATGTACGTGAAAGTGTTTTGTAAACTGTGAACCATGAAGATATTATTTCTTCTCTAGGCTACCGGCAACAATTTTCAGCAATGGCTGATCATAATAGAAAAAAAAAATTGGAGCATGCACAGAAACTGATAGGTACATGATAATTTACGGGCTTGGGGCTATAGCTGTTCTGGATTCACCCTGAAACCAGAATCCACTGACTTGTGCTAGGGTGTGTTGGACTAGAACCTTCTAGGGCTATCCTTACTCTGTGAGTAACTTGTATTTCCGGAACTGCCAAGTGGAATTCAAACGATTTCATTTCTTCCACCATTACAAATCTCCTTTGATCTCCTTCAAAATTACTCTTAGATGGAGTTCAGGTGCATTGCATCAGTAGTATTTCTCATACATATCCAAACTCTAACATCACAAGAAATTCTCTTAGCAAGTCCGCCCCCGGGGGGGGGGGGGAGTCTATAATGTGCTGATTTAAAACCCCTCCACGATTTAATGAATCATTTATTTTGCACCTGCTTGGCATAAGGCACAGTGCTGGGTCCTATGGAATGTTGAATACACATAATTACCCTTTTCCAAGGTAACCAAGCCCAGATATACGTAAATATTCACACAAAGTGAACTGAGGATCATTTATAAAAAGAATCTTGCACTTTGCCGATGACATGCCCAGAGTGGTTTGGAAAGTGGCACCATGACGTTTAGCAACGTTTCTGTTATCACAGAAACACAAAAGCAGTGCGGGGTCCAGAAAGACTCCTTTGGTGCACATTGCTTCTTGATTTGCCATAAAGCAGTGTGGCCTGAGCGTTTCTTTTCTTGACTGTGGGAAGCTTAAGACAAAAAGGTAAGTCTGCTGCTGATGAATCCTTAGTTTTAACCACACTCTTAGGACAAGACAAGTTGTCAGGAGGGTACTGTGGCCACCTTGCTGTGAAGCCGTCTGCACAGGGAAGAAGGGTGAAGTGATGATTTTGGCCCTTGGCTTTTGTAGGGGTCCCCGAGCAGTTATTATCTTGATAAATTCTGCTTCGTAGAAGGGTGTTAGTTTTTGCCAGTTTTTCTTGTCATTGACTGCATGATATCTACTCTTGAAAGTCATGTTACTACATGGATCAGCTCTTCTCTACCCTTAAAAGGAGAGGATGCTGATCTAATCAGTAAAGTTGATAGAAACTTCCCCAAAGAACAGATTTGGTGAGGCAGACCGAGGTCTTCTGATTCCAGCTTGACAAAGCCTGTTCTGTGGTGACACTTGCACACCATTTTCCATGGGCCATTTAGACTGTACACAATCAATGGGTTCCAATTAAATGAGCATCAGACATGGCAGGGAATAGACACAATTGTTTAAAAATGGATTCAACGGTAACTATGTCTCCCCACTGTCAAATGCATAGTGATACTTTCAGAGATTCATTAAAATATATTGTTTTGATTGCTGAAACTTTTTAAAAAGTTACTTTATTCACAGTTGCAAGGTTTCCTTGAGCTTCAGACTTTCGAATACCTTTACTTGCCAAAGTGTTACACTTAAAAATAGACCTGGAAAATTCTTTTGGCAGAAAGAATGCTGCTAATTTGATATATACCCATACATTTTAGAAAGTGAGATATATTTTTAATCCATTCAGGTGCTAGGGTTACTCCAAAGTTTGTCACAATGGGGGTGGGGAGAGTGTCTATAGGTAGGCACGTATCCTTATTGGTTTTTCTACCTTCATCCGAGGATGTCATTCCCATACCTCACTGGGCAGACTCTTAAGACACATGGTTTGACGCTTAGCCATAGCATAAAATACGGGCTCTCCAATGGTTTGGGGAGTGTAAATTGACTCAACAGCTCTCAAAAGCTCAGCTGAGAGAAATTCTATTTTTGGAAGTTTTCCACTAGGGCATAGGGAGTGCAATGAAGATATCCTATTCAACACTCTAATTTACCCCTGATTTGAGACAGATGAAAAGAGCCTCACACTTTGGCCACATGACTTTGGACTATGCTCAGTGTGATGACTTTTCTGACCTGTGCTTAGTGTTATGCCATTGGTCTATGAGACATTGTGGAACGTTAGATCGAACAACCCTAGGAGACTTTGTTATGTCCCGGAGATGCGCATAGTGGAGCTCTCGCTTTACCCACACGGAGGTCTGGCCTTTGTCCAGGCTCCTGGGAGGTACCTGCTAAAATCCTTGGCGTTTCTTGAGTGATAGGCATGTCTTGTTATTTATGGTGGCCCCTTGGGTCTCACTGGATAGTTTACACTAACCGGGTGAATCAGGGTGAGGCCAGCCCTGCAAAGAGACCAGCCATGCAAGTAGAGGGTTGGAGCTCGGGGCCACCACCAGCAACAGATTCAATCAGTCATGCCTGCAGGAGAGAAACCATGGCCACTGGAGCCTGGGTGAGCTTGCTGGCAAGACTCCATATTGTCACACATTGATGACAGGAGGGTAACGTGTCCCTGAAGACACAAGAGCTTCCCATTTGGGACTCTCCCAGATTTTGCCCTGTGTATCTTTCTCTGGTTGGCTCTGCTTTGTTTCTCTGTGCTATGAAAAAAAGACTGTAAGCATAAAAACAGCACTTGCTGAGTTCTGTGAGTCATTCTAGTGAATGATCAAAACTGAGGATGATTTTGGGAAAAGCCCAAGCTTCCAGTCGGTGCCAGAAATCTTGGGCAGACTTACTTGGCATCTTGGAGTCCTGTGCCCTTAACCTTGAGTGTAGTTTTAGAGGACATTGTTCTCTATGCCACATCACGGGGAGTGGGTATCAGAAAGGGACATCTGTACACACTTCTATGGAGGAGAGATACCTCAGCTCAGCTGCTATGTGTGGGGTTGAGGAAGCCCATTTCAGGTGGATGGAGTTGATTGCTCCCTCGGCTCCCTACGGAGAGGCCCTGGCTCATGTTTTCCTATGGGAGACATTGAAAACATGGGACAACATTCTGAGGTTCTCAGAACGACAGACAATGTTGTTTTGACTCCCAAGTCAGGTCTAGTCCTGGGGGACATAGCATTTCAAGGTCTATTCTTCCATCTGCCTGAGATAGGAAAAACAAGATCCCCACTGGGGTCTCTCCACCCTCAAGTAAGACAGCGGTGGGCAAGCTTTGGCGGACAGCACGTTCTCAAGCAGAGGTGGGAGGCGGGAAGTGTGCTCCCCTAGCCGTGGGGCTGGTAAGGCCATTGCCCTGGCCACAGGAGGAAGTGGTGGGCCAGTCACAGTAGGTATAAACCAAAGACAGAGCTTGGTGGCTTTGACCGTTCAGCAAGGACGGTGCTCTGGCTATAGGGGGGACCAGATGGGTCCAGTGAGGCATCAGAGCTTGGGTGAGCAGGTTAGTGGTTCTGAAGAGCCTTGTCTTCAAGGTAATCACTTCTTGGTGATCACCAAGAGTCTAGAGGACAGACATCCTTCCAACACAGTCCTCCTGGGTGGGGGTGGGGGGGTGACACTGCACAAAAGGACTCAGGAAGGTGAAATCTTCTGACCAAGGAGCCATATAAGATGCACAGCTCCTGTCTCCTTCTCAGTGGGAGGGACTTCAGCCAAGGGTGTTGCCCACAAAACCCCAAGGTTCGATGAGCATGTGTCACTCATTAAGGGACAGAGTGGATTGCCCGGGAGTTCTGGAACCCACACAACATCCAGCTTTTATATCAGACATAAAGCAAATCACGTCATATTCCATTCACAAATATTCTCTCTTCAGCTCTCTTAGTAATGGTCCCTGGAAATGCTGACTTCTGATTGGGGGTAGTTTGATGGAGCTTTAGTCATTTAAAAAAAAAAAAAAGACAGACAACAGTTTGGATAGCAAGCATCACAATCGGGAGATGTTAAGCACATCGCGAATACGGCAGACTTCCTCGGATAATGGGGAACTGAGCCGCAGTTCCATCCACTCTCCCCACTCAGCATAAAATCGTGAAGGCAGAGGGGCCTGGCGGGCTTGTCGGTTGAGCATGGGACTCTTGATTGTGGCGTCGTGGATTCAAGCCCCACATTGGGTGTAAAGCTTACTTTATTTTTTTAAAAAATATTTTATTTATTTATTTATTTATTTGACAGAGAGAGGCAACGAGAGAGAACACAAGCAGGGGGAGTGGGAGAGGGAGAAGCAGGCTTCCCGCTGAGCAGGGAGCCCGATGCAGGGCTGGATCCCAGAACGCTGGGACCATGACCTGAGCCAAAGGCAGACACTTAATGACTGAGCCACCCTGTTGCCCCTAAAGCTTACTTTAAAGAAAAGTTTGGGGGCGCCTGGGTGGCTCGGTCAGTTAAGTGTCCGACTCTTGGTCTCGGCTCAGGTCATGCTCTCAGGGTCATGAGATTAAGCCCTGCGCTGGGCTCCACACTGGGCTTGGAGCCTACTTAAGATTCTCTCTCTTCCTCTACTCCTCCCCCATCTCTCTCCCTCCCTCTCTAAAAAAATAAAAATTTTGTGATGACAGGTGAGGGGTGAAATGGGGCAGAATGTGGGGGGTGCTGGAGAATAGAATGGCTTCCATGAATACTGTGGTATGGGGGGGCTCGGGCAGGGGGGGCTCGGGTTTCCTGGAAAGGGCAATGGGGCCAGCCTGTGCATGGGCTTGACCCAAGTTTACAATTTTGCATTTTAACGTGCAGGCATAGAGGAGGCATTGGAAGGTTACGGCCCAAGCTAGTACACAGCTGAGATCTAGCAGTTCGCAAACCTCTCTTCCGAATGGTGCAGCACTGAATCCATTTTGCATAACATAATATTTGAAATAACAAAGTTACTCAAGACATATGGCAAGGTCTTTTTCTCTCGCAAGAGACAGCAAGCCTCTCCAGCCCCTGGAGGAATCCCCCACCTGTTTGACCTGAGTGGAGTCTCTCCCATCCCCACTGACACCCACGAGGTGGTGACGGGGCTAAGATCGGCAGCAGTCACGGAGCAGAAGGGCTGTCACTCCCTCAGCAAAGCAGCAGCGTCCCTGACATGGACTAGAGCGGGGACAGTCTGAAGCCTTGGGCTTGGCAGGGTTCCCAGCTGTTGAAAGCTCCTGGCAGTCTGAGACCACTGTGTACCGCAGGCTACTGTCCCCGGGCTCTCAGATGTCAAACACCAGAGAAGTGCCCAATATAAATTTTGGAGGCTAACATAGGGCTGTCATTTTTAAATCATGACAAGTAGGGCTTGAATTAAAAAAGTGTTAATCTACCATCCACAATCAGCATCATTTTGTAAAGAAAGGACATTTCAGTGCCAAAAAAAGCAGGAAGGAAATCGTCACAGAATACAGGACAATCTGTGAATGAAAATTTTAGCATTTTAAAAACTCCCCAGATTGATCTTATTTTGTATCACTTGTCCCCAACCTATTAAAAAAAAAAAAAAAGGAGGAGGAGAAAATGAGGTGGGGGTGATATTTGGAATTAAAGGAGCTGGGTTCAAGTCCCAACTCACCCATTGGCTCCGTGGCTTGGGGTGAGTCACCTCCGGTCCCTCGGCCTCAGTTTACTCCACCACTGCTGTGAGCCGCAAGCAAGACTCCACATGGGCAAGGGCTTCGTGAGTTGTCAGGAGACAGGCAGACGGCAGCCACACCCAGACTCTGGAGCCTGTGGGCCAAACATAGCCCCACAGTAACACAGGGCTGCGAGGCACAGTTGATTTTCTCCACTTCCTAAAAATATTGAAATGATATTAGAAAGATGGTTTGGCTGCTCAAACAATATGGGTTCTTATCAGAGATTCTTCTTGGGGGGGGGGGTAAATATTCTCTGCCAACGGGGTGGTTTGACTGCTAAAGGAGCTGCAGGAGCGGGACGCTCTGGCTGGTGGGTTTTGGGGGTCACGGAGGGCTGTCCCCTTTGCTGACAGCAATGGTGGCAGAAGGTGGGAGCAAGCTGGCATTCATCTGTCCTGTTTGATGTTTGTATTCTCCTTTCTAGTGCCTTCCCCTTGGCTTCCCGGTTTTGGCTCAGGTCATGATCTCAGAGTCCTGGGTTCGAGTCCTGGCATCGGGCCCCACCCTCAGTGGGGAACCTGCTTCTCCTTCTCTCTCTCCCTCTCAAATAAATCAATAAATCTTAAAAAAAAAAGAAAGAAAGAAAGAAAGAAAGAAAGAAAGAAAGAAAGAAAGAAAGAAAGAAGTTGCTATTTACACCGCCATCAAATTCCAGCTAAATCCCAGTCCCACCACAGCAGCATCATTTGGTGGGATTGCCGCCCCACATCACGTACCACTTTAAATGAAAGCACACCGTGAGCTATGGGTTGTCTCAGGTAGGATTTGGGGGCCCTGACATCTGGGGGGGCCCGCTCTGAGAGTTTCTTCCTAGGATCGGAGGCTGCTGTTAGCAGCCAACCTCCAGACCCTCGTTTTCCATTTGTGGGGTCCAACACGTCTCCGGTGCTTCGCTGACCCTCCCGTCAACAGTCCCCCCGGAGCCACATTAGAGGGAGGTGAGGCCGACAGCACCTCCTGGAAGGTGGGTCTCTCCTTATTTCCCACTAGCACCCTGCTCCTGCCTCTTCCACCGCGGATTCCTGGTTCCATCGCTGTGTTCTCTTTCTGCTTCTTGCCCTTTGCGTCCAAGCCTGTAAGCTTCCCCTTCCACCTCCTGCATTTTTACGCTCTGCTCAGAACTTGGCTCTTGGCTCCATCTGCTCTTCTGCTTTTGTTATCACCCAGATATTTTGTGAAGAGCGTCCCACACCAGCCTCCTGGCAGGAGCCCCTAGGGTGCTGACGGCCTCTGCCCCTCCTCTGGGGATGGGGAGCATTTGAATCAGTGGTACTAGGTCGGGATCATTCCTGGTGGGAAGGACCCTGGGAAGTAAAAAGGGAGCCTCAGCCTGAGAGGATCACCGGCATGGGAATGAGAGGAGGCCGCACTCGCCCTGTCCTTAGGGCCCAGGATACCGACCAGAAGCCTTGCTCTTTCCTATGCATCCGGGGCGGGCTCTTACGCGCCACGCCTCCCTCTGCTCTTGGGTTCTCCCATTTCCCTTCCCTTCAGCTGATATAGCGTCCCTCCCCCAGGCTGTGCCCCCGGGAGCACTGGCAGCCCCACCCCCTAGAGTTAAAGTTTAGTAAGCACTGCCCCCAGCCACTCTGAAAGTCACGCCAGTCAAGCCCCTACAAGGCGTTGAACCCTTTTCCGGGGTCCCACGTAGTCTGGAAGTGGCCATCTAGTTCCCAGGCGCCCGCCAGACGGGAACAGAGCGAGCCTTGCCTGTACTGCTAAGCGTGCAGCACATACGATGAGAAGAAAGGCCGCCTGTAGTAGGAGCTTGTCCAGGACACTCTGCCTGGAGGGAACGACTCAATGTAAATACCGTGGGCTTTTAAAGCAGGCAGACCTGGGCTCAAAACTCCCGCGCTACTTTTGATGAGTGGCGCGATCTTGGGCCGGTTATTTAGCCTCTCAGAATTTCAATCTCCTCATCTGTAAAATGGGGATGGTAATACCCAGGGTCATTGTAGGGTAAAGTGAGTGCCTGACCCATGGTGGGTTCCCACCAAACGTTAGTTCCCGGTGGGACCCGGGAGAGCAAAGCGCAGCATGCTACCGCCACCTGGCGGCAGAGTTTGGGGTTGCAGATAATCGGCTCCAGAAGAAACCCGTTGCATATGATGGCTTGCTTAAAGTTAACTTGCTTAAATAACAGGATGGACAAAGATGGGTAGAAACTAGGAGAAATCGAATAAATGAGTGAGAAGGGGAAAGCCACCTGTTCAGGGAGAATAACGTGAACACAACACAGGGATGGGAATTATTACACTGAATTTTGGGTGGAGAGGTATAGTAAAGAGATTCAAGAGATTTGTTGTTTCCCATATTGCCATAAACTTTGCACAAGTAGGCAATGGACAGGGACATGCTTGATGGATGCACCAGGGTGTGGCCTCACCCCTACCATCTAGGCTTTAGAGAATCATGGCTTTTGTGACCCTATACTCAGTGCTTTTCTTTGGGGGTCTGCGGAGAATCCCACCACTGTGCCAGCACTGGTGGTCAAGGTCTCCACCAGGAGAGTGGCCTGATGGCCTGCGGATTCTGCAGGGGCTGGATATATCGATATCCCCAGTCCTGGCAGCTGAGGACCCACATTCGCCCAGCTACCACCCTCACTGGCTACGGACTCCTCTCAATGGGGAACCCAAAGGGTTATTGGGAAAAGGTTGGGGGTATACAGAGCATATCCTGCCTGCAACTTCAAAAAGAGAATCCTGAAGTTAACTCAGTTGCTGAAAGGGACGAGATTCACTAACAGGGTATCCCTGGGGTCTGCAGCTTCCTCTGGGCGAGAATCAGCGTGTGCCCTCTGCCAGTTACCGATATCCCTCAGCACTACTCACTGCTGTACAAAGGCTTCCGTTTCCTGCAGGGCTGGGGCAAGGCTGGGTGTAGACAGCCTGTGTGGACTCATCCCTGTTCCTTTACTGATCTCCCTGTGGCAGCTGGCCAGCTGAGATCAGGGTGCTGAGACCCAAAGCAGTTTTCACTCTGTAATGTTAACTGGTTTGTAATTGGAATTGAACCAACAGCCTTGGATTCTTCCTCCCTGTGTTCTGAAGACTGAGATCGCTAACTCAGAGGACGATGGTAACTAAACTACCCAGGTGTGCACGCACGCACACGCACAAAGTGTGGGATGCCCCCATGAAATGGACTAAGGGAGGCGAAGCAGCTTTGTCTTGAGCAGAGCTGACCTCCCACGGGTGCAGCAGAGAATCAGTGGGGCAGCCAGAAGGACTTGGCACCGTCCTCATTCCAGCCCCGTCTCTTATCTTCTTCCCCACAGAAAGACAGTCCCACTGAATCCGCAACAGAAGCCAAGAGGCCTTCCAGGAAGCTCCCTCGTGCAGTCCATTGCAGACTTGTGATGTCCTCCTCGTGACTGAAGGGGTGGCCTCATGGCTGCCAGCTGTCCCCGGTCCCAGGAAATCCAGTCTGAGCCCCGGGCAATCAAAGCCACGTGCAGCAAATCCTCAGCTAGTATGTCGTGTCCTGGCAGAGGTCCTGGCAAACACACGCTCGGGCCTTTGTGGGGCAAGCTGAGGGTCTTAGCAAGCACGAGGCCCTGCTGACCTCGGCTGCCGTTTGAGCGAGAAGAGCTGTGAACCCCAAGTTGGGGGTGTGTGATAAAATATGCATTATATAAAAGTTCCTATTTCAACATTTTCAAGTGTACAACTCAGTGGCATTAAGTACGCTCACCATGTTGCGTGAGCGATGCCACTATCCATTTCCAGAACTATCTCATCTTCCCAAACAGAAACTCCGTACCCATTAAATAAGAACTCCCTATTCCTCTAGCTCTCAGCCCCTGCAAACACTGTTCCACTTTCTGTGTTTATGAATCTGCCTATTCCTGGTGCCTCATATGAGGGGGGTTCCCACAATATCTCCTTTTGTGTCTGGCTTGGTTCACCTACTGTTTCAGATTTCATCTGCAATAGTGGATCTCAGAATTTCGTGACTTCCTACAGCTGGATGAGATGCCACTGTCTGCGTAGATCCCATCTTGTTTACCTGTTCCCCTGTTGATGGACATTTGGGTTGTATCCCCCGTTGGGTCATCGTGAGTAATGCTTTCACAAACAGTGGTTGCACAAGGATCTGCTTGAGTCCCTGCTTTCAGTGCGTTGGGGTGTCTGCTGATTCCTGGATCGTAGCCTGTGATTCTATGCTTCACTTTCGGAGGAAACACCATATCCGTTTTCCACAGCGGCTGCGCCATTTACATTCCCACCAGTGTCCTCACCAACGCTTGTCTCTGCCCCCCCCCCTTTTTTTGTTTAAATGATAGCCGTCCTACCATCCTAAGGCTGTGAAGTTCGTGGGTTTTAACCCTTTTCTTTTTGCATTTCTCTCGGTGTCCCGGGTTTGAGGAGGACTGTAAGCAATGCAGAGGGTTTGAGCCTGGTGACATCCTGAGGGGGAAAACCGTCCTCTTTCAAGGCAGAATTTCTCCACTGAGGGACTATTGGCATTTTGACTGGATGCTTCTTTCTTGCCCTGTGCACTGTAGGGTGTTTAAGCAGCGTCCTTGGTCTCTCCCCGCTGGATGTCAGTAGCACCCTCTCCTGAGTAGTGACAATCAAGTGTCTCCAGGCTTTGCTAAATGTGCTTTTGGGGGGCAGCACAGCCCCCGCTGAAAACCACTGTGGAAGTCATGACGAGCTAACGTCAGCCTGGCACATCAGGAGGAGAGGTGGAGACTGCCCCAGTTACCGTGAGCTGAGTGTTATGAGCTCCAGCTCCAACTTGCTCACTGTCGCGTTTAGATTTATGTTTTTTTCCATCTAAAAGTTGAGTTCAAACTGAGCTAATCTGCTGCGACACTGCAGAAAACACGGTGTTTTTGCTACACCACGAGGGGGCCCTGTTGCTCAAGAAAGGCCCAAGACAGAAAACCCCGCTGGGCTGTGTTTGGCTGGTGAGGGGAGCAGAGGGCTCCAGAGGGAAATTTAATGAGCTGATGGTGCTGAAGAGACTCGGGTTCATATTCCTAAAAGCACCAGGCGTGCCGGCCTCACCCCTCCACACCCCTGCTGGCTCCAAGGAAAGGCCAGTTGCCTTTCCTCTCCACACACTCCCTCCTGTTACAGATTCTTTGACAGTACTTCCCTTCCAAGGCTGATCTTGAAGGCCCCGTCAGATCTCACAGGCTGGAAGAAAAGCCCTCAATCTAAAACACCTCAGAATAATCTACTGTGCCAAGCCTACCGGCACAGCTCCCTGACCTGTGGACACAGCTAGAGTAATTCGATCTTGAAACCAATCGCCCGAGGGTGGCCCCTTCCTTCCGCCCACCCAATAATTATGAGAGTGCCTGATTCCTGGTAGTCAGTCCCCTTCGGCGAGAGCGGTTCAAGTCCTGCCCTGAACCCTGCCCGACACATGACCGTTCACTCCCACGCAGTGTCCTGACTGCCTTCCCATGCTGCTTATCTAAACTCCGGCAGTATTTACTGATCATTTGCAGAGAGGTAGGATGTGCTGAGTGCTGGTGGAGGTTGCCATCCAAAGGAATCTCCTATTGATCTTAAGAAAACAGACGCTGGAACTCAGGGACCAACACCTCAGAGCAACACAAAGAGTTGCCGCGTTCTGTGGTGTCGAACGCCACCCAGGGCTCTCGGCAATCAGAAGCCGTGGGATCGATGCAGTGACCTCGTTCAAGTAGGTTTGAATTATTTTTTTTTTAAGATTTTATTTATTTGTTTGATGGAGAGACAGCCAGCGAGAGAGGGGACACAAGCAGGGGGAGTGGGAGAGGAAGAAGCAGGCTCATAGCGGAGGAGCCCGACATGGGGCTCGATCCCAGAACGCCGGGATCACGCCCTGAGCCGAAGGCAGATGCTTAACGACTGAGCCACCCAGGCGCCCCAAGTAGGTTTGAATTAAACAAGAAGCACAGGTCAATCCTGGGTAGGGGAAGAGAAGGGGGACAGTAGGATATGAGAAAAGACAGGCAGGGAGTGACATCTCAAAGAGTCAAAACCTGGATTGATGCCCTCACTTTGCCACCTTTTCTGGTTGGGTCAATGATTTGATCTCCGAGAGCCAAACTGACCTTGTTTGAAAAATGAGAAAACCCTATAGGATTGTTGTGAGGACCAAATGAGATTACAAAATAGATCTTATCTACAGATGTCTATCTCTGGATGTCATAATAGACTAGTAGGCGAGGTGTGCTCTGTTTGCCTCTGCGGACCCAGCACCTCACATCCCCACCCTGTTGTGATGCTGGGAAGCTGGCTTGAAGGGACAGTGTGCAGGGGTCTCTTGCTCTCTCAGTGGACCTCAGTGTGTTCAGCCAATGGGAGGCTTTCATGCAGGACTAGAAGGTGAGAGGGAAGGGAGATCAGAGCTATCTCACCAGCTCCCTCCCTTCCAGCCACACTGTGATCCTCTACCCGCAGCTTCTGGCAGGCCGCTGTCTGTCTCCCAAAGCTAGAGCTCGAAGCAGTTGCGGTGGCCCTGCCAGGTCTCCTGTGTTCTCCTTTGCTTGATTCCCTATCATCGAACATCGACTCTTTGGTGAGCTTTCTTCAAACACCCCTTTGGAATGTGCCCTTTGTTTCCTGCCATGATTCTGGCAGATACAAAATGTAAGCTGCTGTATTCAAGTATTTCCCTTGACTAAGAACCTGTGAGAATTCCCTGTTGTTTAATAAGGTCAAGTCCAAATTCATTTTAATAGCATATGAAAAATGCAGTTAAGAAAGTGAATCCACACTGCACGATTTCCAGATTACCCTGCTGCTTCTCCAGTGACCGTGTGCACAGTGGAGGCTTGAAGCCTTCAGTGGGACACGGGGCCAGCTGGAGTGGCACAGGGATGGTCCTCCACTGGCTTCATGTCCGTCCCCTACTTCCAAGCCAGAGAAACAATTCCAGAACACCGCTTCTGCCCCCTTTCTTTCCTTGTTTCCCTTTTCTTCCATTTCTATGTGCCCACCCCCCTACCCGTTCTTTTCCCTTTTAAAATCCAAAGTGAACACAGGAGGGGAAGCACAATGTCATGTGATAGGTGTACACGGTGAACCACTGGAAAATTTCCCAGCCTTCGAAGCTCCGTGGTTCACGGAGCAGCTAACCTACCAGATGCGGCAAGCAGATGACTCATTTGGATAACAGGAGGCCCAGATGGGGAGAGAGGTGGGGGAGGTACAAGTCGCGGAGGGGCCAGGGGGTCTAATCCTGACTCAGGGCCTGCCCAGCTTTTGTTCTCAACCCCTCTTTCCTTCAGGTGAAGGGTCAGAGATGAAGACTCCATTTTCGTGGACTAATGGCAACACCTCTCGGAAATATAGACATGCCACACGATGCTGAGCTAGAACAAATTTTAAAAGTATTCATAGTGGTGTCACAGAAACCCATTCTCTGGTTAAGGTATTACAGCCAAGTATGGTGGTAAAGCATAGACTGGACCTGAGTACGCCTGTCTCAGTGCGTCCCACAAGATTTACTGAGCACCCACCCTCTTAGGGATCCTCTAGGATCCTGGTAGAGGGTAAATTTTATTACATAAGGACTATCCTTTGGCTGTGGCTTACAGCAGGCACTGTTTCTTGCCAAGGGCCTTTGCTAAGTGGCTTACTTTAAGGACAGGCTCAAATTCCGTCCATCCCCGAAGCCTTTCCTTTATCTCCAACGGTGTGATAATAACCCTTTATTTGGCCTTTACTGAGATGGAAGAATGTGTGAACCACTCCAGATTGTCTTCTCTCCCCCTACAAATTTGTCTAGGGACTGAAATCATGTTGTATATTTAAATGATTCCCAACAATGCCAAGCACAGGGCTGTGTAGGAGTCAAATTAGAAAAACCTGTGAGTTAAAAGGTGATCTTAGGAGGGCCCTACTCCCGAACACCTCTATTTCCAGGTGAGGAAACAGACACATACAGAAATAGACACAGTCAAGGAACTTACAAACCTTGGACCAGAATTCAGGTCACTTGATGTCCAATTCTGTATTCTTCCACTGTGCTGTCCAGCTTTCTGATAGCTTGGAGGCTGGCCAGCCCTGGAGTATTTGCACTGACACATCAGCTCAAGAGTGAGAAGAGATGGCAGATCATGGAGGGTTGAGTCACCGCAAGCCCATCTCCTCTGAAGATTCTAGAAAGTGCTGGAATCTGGTAGCTCATTCTGGTAGCTGATCTGTAAGTAAGTGTTGGATACACATGAGAAGACATTTCCTTTTTGTATCTGGAAAGCAGGTATGCCAAGTGTGAGAGGCCACCTCCCTGGACACGGCTTTTTTTTTGGGGGGGGGATCCTCAGGCCACGATGGGATGATGATCTCCATATTGTGGGCTTTTGAAAGTAGGAATTATCCATCCATTCCTGCACTGCCAATCCATGAGAATGGGAATTTCCTATTTGAACTTAGCATTTAGACCTACCATCGAAACTTACTGTGCGATGACAGATGGATGCACTTCCCTCCTCTCTCCGTGCCTTCTCACTAACCAGAGCCTTACACATTTGGTTTGACTTTCTTGCCATTTCTGCTGAGGTGCATTATTTTCTAATCAGAAAAAAATCCTTCAAAAAAATGGCACCTCCTCAGGGTCCACAGCTTTCAGCTCTTGAGTACTTTTTCATTCAATCAGAGCAGCAAACCAAAACGTTACACACAGATTGTGTTCTGTTCACTCAGCAAATATCTCTTCCCTGCCTACCAGAGGTCAGACCTGCTAAAAGCACTGAGGATAAAACAGCCCGCATGACACAGTCCCTGTTCTCACAGAGCTTAGTGTCTGATGGGGAAGACAGTCAGTTACACTGCAGGGTGACGAGTGATAGGATGGACACTACAGTGCAATGGGGCATTAGGAGGGGCGGGTAGCCCAGTCCTGGGATGGGGTGCAGTGGGGTGGCTCGGCTTCTTTACTAAAGAAAATATCAAAGCATAAATTGGAGAGATTAGCAAGAACGAAGGGGGAAATTTGGGGGCTGGTGGTGAAGAAAGTGGCTCAGGCAAGAAAACCACATACACAAAATCTTGGAGACCTTCCTGTATATTCAGGAAATGGCAAGTAGTATAATGTTGCTAGGACATGAAGTTAAGGGTAAAATAGCAAGAGATGAGACAGAGAGGGCAAGACAAGGTTAGCTCACGCGTGGTCTTGTAAACTACATTAAGGGGACCAAATCTTATCCTAACAGCAGTGGGGGAACCAGGAAGAGGGAGCCGGCAGGGACAGGATACAATGTGCTGGGGTCCCAGGTGAGAGATCACATAAAGGTAATAACCATAATAATGAGGATGATAATTATTGGTATTGGTGGTAGCTCTCTTGAATGGAAGGTGGTTCTGTGATCATCTTTACCAGTAACTGTTCTAGGAATTTCCCCGAGGACATAAACTTAGAGGCAAACAGAAATTCAGGGGCACAAAGATATTTACCAACACATTATTTATATAAGTGGAAACTTTGAAATCCTTGAAATTTGCAATAAGAGGATTCAATCAGTTACCTCTAAAATTAAATAGTAAACAGCTATCAATATGAAGTCACCAGAGATTTTCTTAATGACATGAAAACATGTTTATAAGTGAAAAAGGCAAGATCCTACCTACTGCGGGTGTGTGTGTGTGTGTGTGTGTGAATTACATGAAATTTTTATTTTTTCCTTTATACTTTTAAATATTTTATAATTTTATGTAACCTACATTTAGCATCAAAAACATTATTTGAAGTAAAATATTTTGATAACAATGACTTTCCATGCACTTTTCTGAGTCTCATTCATGGCTGATTTGGAGGGGCAGATATTTCGCGGACAGACCTTTCCTTCCAATTGGTCAACGCCCTGGCATACACTTGGCTCTGTATTTTGAATATCACCCCAGGAGAAGAATTTGCATCACCAGAAGATTCATTTCTGAATAGCCCTCTTCTTCAGAAGCTGTAGTGGTTTTGGTGGAAAAATCATGGGCTTTAATGTTGGCCCCAATTACTAGCTGGATGACGTTAGGCAGATTGTTTTAATCTTCTGAGATGCATTTATAAAATGCAAATAAGAAACACCTACCCTGGGGCGCCTGGGTGGCACAGCGGTTAAGCATCTGCCTTCAGCTCAGGGCGTGATCCTGGCGTTATGGGATCGAGCCCCACATCAGGCTCTTCCGCTATGAGCCTGCTTCTTCCTCTCCCACTCCCCCTGCTTGTGTTCCCTCTCTCGCTGGCTGTCTCTGTCTCTGTCAAATAAATAAAATCTTAAAAAAAAAAAAAAGAAACACCTACCCTGGAACCTACACAGGTCATGAGATGTGGTTGGCCTCATCTTTGTCTATACAAAGTGTATACATATTGCTTGTTGGCTAGCCTTGTAGTCATGGGACCTCCAGGTAAACCTTGGTGTAATACTGAATTCATTACACCTGCATACATGGCCTTTTTGACTACCAAAAAGCTAGCGATTTTTTTTCCAAGAATTTCTGGTTTCACTGCTATTTTCCAACAACAGCTGAGCCATTATTGACATGGAACATTCTTTAGCTGGCTTGATTCAACTGCAGAAACTTTCCACTGACACTCACTACCAGCACACAAGCAGCACAGACTCCTCTGGTTATCTGATCGGGCATCACAACACTCAAAATAGCCATGAAAATGGAACTTTCCGGGATTTTCCATCAAAGTAGACAAAAGCTGCTGCTCGGTCCTCTTTCTACCAGAGCAAGCTTTTCCGGTAGGGATTCAATGCTGCAGGAGGGGACGTGTGTATCCAGTGTTGTGATGACTACGACCATTAAAACTGAGAAGCCCCATGTCTGCCAATGATCTAACTCAAATTTTCCAAGATCTTGTATTACAAACGCGATCATTTGTTCAGTTAGATCGGTCTCTTTATTGGCGTGCAGTGGCAGGTTGCCTAAAACAAATATTGTGAAAAGACAAATAGCAAACAATTTTTTTTGGAGATTTATTTTAGAAAGAGAGAACATGAGCAAAGGGGCAGAAGGAGAGGGAAAGAGAATCTCAAGCAGACTTCACGTTGAGTGTGGAGCCTGATGCAGGGCTCTCCCACGACCCTGAGATCATAAGCTGAGCCAAAACCAAGAGTTGAACACTCAACCAATGCATCACCCAAGCACGCCTAGTGAACATTTTTAAAATGCATTTTATGTTGCTGTTATTGTTTCCCACTGGAATGTACATTTTAACACTATTATATCACCTTGAGGAGGACACGGGTGGCAGTTAGTTTCCATGGCGGATCCAGGTGTCCGCCTGAGGTTGCCTGCAAGGGGCAAGGTTTTCAGGCCACAGGCCAAAGCAAAGTTGACAGAGGGGAGCGCTGAGGAAGGTTATGCTGTGTGGGCAACGCTGATGCTGTTCACAAGTGTTTCCGAATTCTGAGAACGTGAGATCTCGTCTATTTTTCCAGTTCTAGAAACCAAGGCTGGGAGTGGAATTGCATGAGTCACAGCTATGTACAGGAGGTTTTCATGCTGGCTTTTAGGGCATCAATGATTCCTTTGTCTGTGTTACTTAACATTGACCAGGCACTGCTCACACTTGTCCAAGACCCCGTGTACACGGGAATGTTGGCTTTCTGCGGCTGACAGCCCCAGCCTGAAAACAGGAAGGGAATGAGCTGCGAGCACTGGATGTGCCCATCTGTATGGACATACAGAGCTGCTGAGCAAAGGGCAGATGCCTGGTGCCTTCTCTCCTCCATGCCAAATCCCACCTGGGACACTGGATTCCTAAATTGCTGCAGATTATAATCTGGGAACTGGGAAGGGGCCTGTAGTGCAGAAAGGGGGAGGTGCCTGAGATGGGTGCTCTGGGGTGGGAGAGCTGGCTCATGGCCTGATGCTGAGGAAGAAGGCAGAAAATCAAAACTCAGGGTAGAACCGTCTTAGGACATGGTGCCATTGCTGAGATCCAGTTCTGCGGGCATCTCTCTTCAAGAAGGCAATTTTATAATACATTTCAGAAAAGTGTCAACATACTCATCAATAATGAGAAAATTTTATTTTTCTATTTTTAGATGCTTGGCAGTTATCAGATCCTAGGAGAAGTACAAGGCAAGATCTCTTCCTGGGGAAGCTGGGCTTTTGTGAGTAGAAGAAGGAATTAAAAATGCAAGGTGGCTTCTGCTAAGTGCCAAACAAATGATTTAGGCAGTAATTGCCTTGCAGTTGAAAGAAAGGAAAAAAATCAGAGCTCCCCGAACCACCCCCTCCCACCACCATATGACCAGCTTCCTAGGGAGGAAAGGGGTATTTGTTGAAAGCATGATAGAACTGTCAAAAATCCAAGTAATCAATTACATAAATTTTGAAGCCTAAGTCACAGTTCTATTTGTTCTGCAAGACTGTGAAATTTACAGTTGTTCGTTAAGATAGAAAATAAGAGCCCACTAGTGCCTCCTCTCACAGAGTCATGCACCCCCTTTGCATGATCCCCTCGTCTTAATCATGCTTATCTGTGAAGGTGTCTCTGTCATTTGAGGGTACAGAGGGGCCATTGGTCATCAGGTTAAGCCAAGGGTGGATTTCTTTCTTGCAACTACTAGTAGGATCATTGGCATAGACTTATATCTAATGAGGTAATTAAACAGAGAAATGGTCACAAGGAAAAGTAGACAACATGAACCCATCAGGAATTTACAACGTGTGGCAAATCACTTTGTCAGACACGTCAAGGGCTGGTGTCATGGATTCTGGAAGGAGTTAGGAAGAAAGGCTAGGAAACGTTCTTCCAAGAAAGCCAAGAGTGTGATGAAAGATGTGGACGTGGGTCCAGAGGGTCATCAGGGAACAGCAGGGAAAGGGTGTGTCTGGCACAGATGTTCCTCTGCAGGGACTTGTGAGGGTGAGATGTAGGCTGGTGGGTGGCATGCTGGGATATGAATGAGTTTCTATGGTTTGAGAAGACATGCTGTCGTGGTTTAAGTTCCATCCAAAGCACAACTTGAGTGAGGAATTGGGTACAAGTACTTTATTCAGGAAGTGATCTCAGGAACCATGGTGAGCAAGTGGAAAAGTGGGATGGGTGGAGGGAAAGCCAATGCAGGTGCTTTAATGAGAGGATTGGCACCATGGGCAAATGGCACTTGGGCCCATGGGGTCCTCAGACTTGAGGAACACCCAAGTGTTTTTTCTTGGAATTGATCATTTATCACAAAATGAACAATTTTGTTTTTAAACATTTTTTCTTCATGCTTAACTGAAAATGAGTATCGGAATTTTATTCAAACTTCACAAATATACTTACATCACCTGAGATTAAGCATGAGAAAGTTCAGTCCAAAGTGAGACCTCACTGCCCAAACAAGTAAGCATCTAAAAACAAAGCTGGGGAAAAAACCCTGCATTTATCAAAGAAAATAAAGCATTCCAATGAAGGCTGACAATGAATAGCGATGCAGCCATGAGTAAGACTTCAGGCATTAGGAAGCCAGGGTTTGGTTCATCCAACTCTGTCTTACTGACTTGAGGTTTGCTCCCGGGCTTTAACTCTGGGGCACTTCTGGCCTCCGCACAAGTAAGCTTTGTGTGCTCCTAGTATGAGGCGGGAGAAAATCCGCAGGAGAAACGGGTGCTTGACGGGCTTAGCCATCATCCTGTATGGGAACTTCCCAGTGAGCTGCACAGGTGACCTCAGGCGCGCAGAGGAGAGATGGGCGGGTGCCATCAGCTTCTGCCATTCGTTCTTCTTGCCTTTAGGAAAAACTCTAAGAAAGGGATGCTGGTTCCTGCACGCTCGGCTTCCCCCTTCTCCCTCTTCCTGTGCTTCATGCATTTCCCTATCCATTCCACCTCCCTAGAGTCCCTACTCTTTGTAGACTTTCCAGGTAATTGGGTGGGGGGGGCAGGAGCTCAAAGGCAGCATTTGCCTTTCAGCAGGTATCCAAGGAAGAAATTGCTAATTATGAAATTTCATCTGATTGAGAAATGTGTTTTGGGAGAGACAGAGATCTACCCAGAGCCTTGAAATGAGGTACCTTCTAGGCTTCTGCCAGATGCCCGCTAACTCACAGCCCCTGGGACACTATGATGTTTTGTTCCTGAACGCATTTCCTCGTCTTGTTTTCCGCAAGACACAAAGCCAGGGGACAGTCTTTTGCTGACATCTGGAATTGCCACAAAAAGTGACAGCGACTTTGGCTGGGTACCACTCTGGGAGTCCAGAGTAAGAAAATAAATAAGTTTTTTAAAAGATTAGCCAGCAGAATTCTTTTCAACAGATCTTTCCTGCTCTTACAAGAGCAGCAGAGAAGCCGAAATGATCATAGAAACCATCAGCCAAGGATGGAGCAGTCATCCTGCCCCTGAAATTATGAAATTCTCTATTCTTGACACATGTACTCATCTCCACAGCGACTGATTGTCATGTCACAGAGCAGACAAGACTATGAACAGCCAGAGAAATGGCTCCAGCAAAGGAGCTGATCTGTGATTCCCTTTCCATGCAAATAGTCTAAGTCAGAAAAAGGAAAGGAACAGAATCCCTTAACATGAAAGGAGAATTATCTAGGAATTGATTTTTTTCCCTCAGATAGCATTTCTCTTTACAAAGACTATTTTTTAAGTTGATTCCTCCCCCCTTCTTGGTGTGGGGAGGGGGGAGATGACAAGCCTGTTAGGGGCTGTAATAATAAGAATCATAAATCTAGAGGGAGTTCAAGGGTTCTCCTTTCCCGGCTTCTGGTTTCCAGGCAGAAATGATCACGTTTTGAAGGCCTGCAGGAAAGAGGATTCTAGAGTCGTTCCCGGTGTCGCAGCTTGTGTGTTTTAACTCCTTCTCTACGACAGCTCCTTCTTCTATCAATCGTGCATCTCTGTACTGAGTTTTAAGTCTGTATTTTACATTCTGTTTTCACTGGCACATTGAAAATAGGAGGTCATCGTGGATGCTAAACTCCACATTTATGGGAGTGTACCTGCCCCCCAGGTCCTCTGGCTTCCTGACATTCTTGGACCAGTAGCTCTGACCCTTGGTGTGGAACTACCAAGAAGGGATTGGGGAGTAATTGGCTAAGGTGGGTGCAGAGACCGCAATCTGCGCCCCCCCCCCCAATTTGCAACAGTTGCTTAAAAGAAAATTACTTTTCCTAAATTTCTGCAGGGAGGTGGGTGAGATCACTCAGCTTTGGCCATCAAGACCCAGTGCTTGGCAGCATGGTGGGACAGCAAGCAGGGAGGAAGTAGATGGAACAGAGCTGCCCCTCCCTCCAGGACAGCCCACCCTGGACCCCGTAGTCCCAAAGAAACACACTCTTTCACAATTAACTCCATTGGTTTTCTTGTTGGAGCAGTCACCACTGTACCCTAACACCGGATACAGCCCCTGGCCCTCAGTCAAGCCAAATGGGAAAGATTTATTTTCAAATATTCCCCCGGGCAGGCTCAGATTTTGAAGAAATGCCCTGACACTGGTCATTCAGCGGAGCCCCGTGCTAATTCCAGATGCCCTCGTCAGTTCCAACCGTCCGCCAGCTGGCTGCTCACTCTGGATTGCGGCCAGGGCAAGCTGGCCAAGGACCACCCCATTCTCTTTCACTGAGGAAGTTATCAGGGTGGGGAGGGAGAGGGGAGTTCTCCTGGGGCTCACCTGAACTCCACACTCAGGCATTAAAAACCACGCATCATTCATTCACAAACTGGTGTGTGTCGAGATGCAATCCAGGTTGAGCCCACTTGCTCACCAAGTCCCACTGGTGCGGGGACTGGAGCAAAGCCCTAAGAGAAAGAGAAGAAGGTGTTCAAGGGCAGGGGAAGTGGAACTTGCAGGCCACGAAGCACGGCTCTCCACTGATTCTTCATTTTTTGCTCCACAGAAGTATTTGCACCATGTGCAAATCCCATGGAGCTTTATTTCTTTTGATTCTCGAAGCTAGTTTTGTCTCTCAGAGAAAGAGAAGTAGCTAGGCTCCCGAGTCCCTGAGGGCACCACCACTGCTGGGGCTCTTTACCCACAGTTCTGCTTGCTTTCATTATTTATCTTCACCTATCCTTTGTTAAATTGGTTCAAGCATGCTTGTTTCACCCTTTTAGACATTACTACTGGGAGTGGAAAACAGCAGGACTCGTGTAAAGACCACATTGGCAATATCTATCAAAATGCTAAGTCCACTCACCCTTTGGGCTAGCAAAACCACTTCTGAGAATTTACCATCTCCACACACAGGAAATATGTAAGTATGAAATTCTTCATTGCAGGATTATTAGTAATAACAAAAGTTTGGAAACAGCCTAAGTGTTTACAATAGGGTATTTGGTTAATTAAACCATGGTACACCCATCAGTGGAATCCTATGCAGAAGAAAGAAAGGAAGGGAAGGAAGGAAAGACAAGAATGAAAAAGGAAGGAAAAGAAATAAGCAAGCAGGCGAGTACCTAGTAAGTCCGTATGTTTTAATATAGAAGAGGCCTCGGATGCATGGTTAGGTGAAAAAAGCAAAATTCAGAGCACTTTATAAAGCACACTACTTTTAGTATATGGTAAGGAACAAACTGAATATATAAGAAAATAATAAAAATAATTACAGAGAGGGCCCCAAACTGGAAAATATGGCTTGGAGATGGCAGCTGACTCAGTTTACCAGATGACTATATATAGGTGACTATCATTATAGCACTGAAATTCTAGTGACAAAGGGCCTTGGGGAAATCTCACAGTTGCTGGTATAGTAATTGTGCTCTGCTGTTACTGGGAACTTTGAAATGAGTTACCAAATAAATGCTTCAGTCAAATCCACTAATTATGGAAAGAGGATGGAGAGAGCATTTAAGGTTTATTATCATTATTATCATAGAATTATTATTATTATGGTTATCAGGCATTTTATATACTTCATCTCACTCGGTCCTCTCAACACTGTGGGGTATTATTACTATCATTATAATTTCCATTTGATAAATGAGAAGACTAATCTCAGAGAGGCTCACTAACTTGCCCCGGGCCTCAAAGCAAGTTGGAGAGCTGCTGGGATTCACAGAAGGCCTGTTTCAATTGTGAAAGAAAAACAATTACCAGATGCAAACCCAATTAATCTACTCAGTTATTTGTTCAAAAATGTTTAGTGAGCATCTATTAAGTGCCAGGGAACTTTAGATCCTTGTGACATAGCCAGCAGGTGAGCTTCCCTTAAATATGGAATCGTTGCCTCTTGGAGTTTGTCTCGGGAGTTTTTCGGTCTACTTCCTGTTCTGCAGACACTAGCTGCTTGCAGTGGGAGAAGAGATCACTCTCGGTCTCTTTCCGCCCACTTCTCACTTCATTGATGGTGGGCTAAGCCCCCAAGAATCAGGAGAGAAAGTGGAGCCCAGGTTACTGACTGTAGATGCAGAGATCTTAACCTCTGCCAATATGCACTCAATGAATGTCCTATTCTCTGATCAACCAACCCTTGGGGAGGAGGAGCTAGTAAGAAAAGCAAAAAGAGATCAGAGGTGGAAATGCGGTGTGAGGATGGGCAGAGAAATCTCCCCTACCTTTCCCATACTGCCCATTCACACACTCCTAGCTGAGCAACATCTCCCTTGGACTCTAGTGGGAGCATCAAAAGCGAAATCTCCCAGGGATGCCTGGGTGGCTCAGTCGGTTAAGCGTCTGCCTTCAGTTCAGGTCATGATACTGGGATGCAGCCCGGCACCGGGATCCTTGCTCAGCAGGGAGCCTGCTTCTCCCTCTGCCTGCTGCTCCCCTTGCTTGTGCTCTGACAAAATCTTTTTTTAAAAAGTGAAATCTTCCAACTCTCAGAGAGCTGAGATTATTCTATATTTTTATTAACAATGTAAAGGAAAGATTGCCAGGGAAATGCAAAGATTTAGGTAAAATGTGATGCTGGTAAATACCAAGTGGAAATGATACTTTTGAGGGCTGTGTTGCAAGAATTTGGTTAGAGAAGCTTGCTGGCTAGTGTGAAGCCCATTGGACTAGAAGCTGACTTTTTCTGAGCAGCTCCTTTTCTCCAAATACTGAGCAATTTGGTGAGGAATCTACCACATTATATTACATCCATTCATAAAGCAATGGACAGTGTTTTACAGTTTGTCAGTGGGAGAATCTGGAGCAGTGCCTGCCTAGACTAGGACATTTTCCACGTCGTACAGCTTTTTAAATTCTGGGACATCTGATGTCCTTGGATATTTATTCCCAATCTCCCCCCTACTCATAGTAGATCCAGTTCTGTCTTAACTTTATTATTTCCCTGATTCTATATTCCTTACAAGGTACTGAGCTCAAGGAATTAGGAGCCACAGGGAAGACAATGGTCAAGGTGGACAATAGTTCAAGCTAGGGGACTTAATGGAAAGGCAGTTTTTTGCAAGTCCGCCAAGAACCCACTTGTTTGAGTGGTTCTGATTGCCAATTTATGTTTATTTTATTTAACGACCCTTTAAGGTTTTGCATTTCTCATCAGACTCTAACCAGCAGGACTGGGTAATGCCCTTCAGGAGTTTACAACATGTCAGTCTGTGTGGCAGAGACTCTGGCGCTCACCAGTACCTAGGACATGAGGATGGGCTGTGCGTCCCCATAATCCTTGCCGTTAGGCTGACCATGCATAATGACTGTTGGCCAATGGGCTGCAAGTAGGGTGTCCTACCAGGGCTGAATGTTTACTTGCTGGGGTGAGAACCTCCAGCCCTCTTTTCTCCTGCCATGGTAATCGTGGAATCCTGTGTTGAGAAGGTCACAAGGGCAAAGTACCTGGTACCATTGAGCTACCACTTGGAGAACAGCTGCCTGGAGAGTTTTCCAGATCCAAAGCGAACCATTTATTGTTAAGCCCCTGAGATATTGGTGCTGTTCCTACAGCATCATCTAGCTTATCCTAACTGGTACACTGCGTGCTTTTAGCTGACTATAGCTTTTGTCAATGCTCCGAACAAACTGGAATCACACAACATACTAGAAGTTAAATGTCCAGCCACTGTTCCGCAACATTCTTAAGGAATATCTATTGCCATCATTAACAACTGTTCATGTAAGGTAAGGAGGAAGACACTAATCCCCATTTGAGTTGGTGGCATTTTTATTGATGGAAATAGAAAAAAAAAACAATTTTGGCAAATCTGAAGAAGAGTTTCAGTCTCTTGGGCCATAATTTAAAATTTTTGTTTTGTTTAGCAATAGACTCATGAAATAAACTTAAAAACAAGTTTCAGCTTAAATTGTGTTATAACTTTTGAATTATTACTCCCCCCTCCTTTCTTCCCTACCTTTTCATCGTATAGTGTGTTACAAAGACTTTCTATTGAGAAGATACAACTATGGATTGGTTAGGATGTTTCTGGCTACAAATAGCAAAAGCCCCCAACCTAAACTAGTTGCAACAGTAAGGACATGAATTATCTCACATTATCAAAAGTCTGGAGATCTTGTGGGGTTCAGGGTTAGCTCATTCAGCAGCTCAGTTATATTGTCAAGGATTCAGATTATTTTCCAAAGCTGATAGGCAGTGTAGCCGTTCCAGACATCACATGCCCATGGGGCAATGTTCAAAGGGAGAAGATAGATCATCTCATCCTGTGTTTCTCACTTAAAGAGAGGAACTATTTCTCACAGGCCAGAAGCTCATCTGCCCAATCCTGAAACCATCACTAGTGAGAAGGACAGAATTGTCAGGATTGACTTAGAACCATGCAAGCAGGTGTAAGATGATGAGTGTTTGGATAAAATGGACGATGAGTGTTTGAACAGAATGGATGTTGGGGAGTCTATCACAGACATTAGCTCTATTTCTAATCTACGGTCAAAGAAATAGACATTCTGGGGCATTTCCTCCCTTCTGGTTCTGCTGAGTTGATTCCTTTTGTCTTAGTTCTTCTAGCACTACCAACGTTACTGTGTTACAGATGCTTGAGGTGCTACGATTTTATTCATCGATTTTGCAATAACCTCTCATCTGCTTCCTCCAACTCATCTCGTTTTTCTCCAGTCCACAATGCATAGGCCTCTGCCCGATGAAGTTTCTTAAAATCCTCATGTTGTCACATCTTTATACAATTATGTTTAATGTCTCTCTCATCATTGGTCTTCAGTTCAGACGTCTCTGGGTGTTTTTCCAGAGGTGTTTTTGTTATGCTAATCCCATCCACCTCTCCTAGGCAGCCGGCACTCTTTAAATAGCTCCCTTCACCGCCTTGCTCACCCAATATGTCAACTCCTGCTTCCATACTTTTGTGTCGCTTCTCCCATCTTGAATGTTCTACTCCATCTTCTCTGGCTGTCCAAAGCCCTTGAACGTTTGTCTCAAACTCACCTTCCTCATGAAGGCTTTCCTGCTAACTCAGCCTAGGTGGGTCTCTCTTCAGTGAATTCTTATTTCATGTATAGCCAACACCGTAATTGTACTCCCCAGTATGTGTTAAGCTGCTCTTTCCAAGTAAATGTGGTAGGTTTTGAGAGTAGAGACTACTGTTACGCTTCATTTCTGTCCAACACCGTCTTTACACATTTGGCACACTTTATCGATCTTTCAGTCAATCAGCAAGCAATGGCACAGACCCACTCCCCATGGTTCCACTGTGACATTAGCACAGATGGAGTCAAACAACTTGATCCTACTGAAAGTGTTGAATTTTGTATCTGGGAGTTTTGAGCTCACTTCTGATAATGTAAAAATCTGTGTGTCTGTTTGAAGGTCATGAGGGTCGATAGGTAGTTGGTTGGGCCTCTTAAATGAGAGTTCCAGTCATGCACGTGTATTCTGTAGGTACCGTCCTTTGCGTATGCAAAAAGACTTGAATCTCAATTCTTTGGTTCTTAAGTGGGGAGATGTTCATAGAGACATTGCCTCTTTCCTCCTGTGATCAGTGATCCGCATTTGCTGGCCCGTCTGAACAATGCATACGGACAAGCGCCACTGAACAGAGAGAGAAGGAAAGTGTCCTTTGGAGGAATCAGATTGCTCCTCTATCCTGTGCTTTGTGCACCAGACCTGTAAAGCCCTCTGGACACTGGGCTGCTTGTGTTGTATGTGACTGTGTGAGATGGGAATTAACACATAATTCTGTGTCCCAGCTTTATTGCTGAGGTCCATAATGAGTCAGTATAATTAAGCACCATTTGCCTGGTTAGTTAGTTCAGGTGTCTAAATCTGTCACAATAAAGTATGTGATGTTAAACATGTTTGGATTAGAACCTTCTGGAGCCAATGCCAATGCAGACAGCTATATTAATCACATGGGAGGTTATCTTATTTGAGATTTTCTATGCACCTCTGAGTTACAGTGTTTCATCCATCAAGGGCTTGCTGAAGACATCTGTAAACTTTGATTTATTGCACTGTTCCTGGTACGGAATTAAATAGCATTATACTCAAATATATTGGCTTAATTGACAGGTAGAGATTTAATCCCGTTAATTATCTAGCTTGCTTGAGAGCTCCCATTAACCCCTTGCTGAATCGGCAGGATTCAGAAGAGGTATCTCAGCACCTATTTGGGGCTATTTTGGGTAAATCCAGCATTGTCCTTCCTCTTCACCAAGTTTATTCCTGCCAGCCCCAGCTTGTGAGTGAACATGCATACCCATCAGACCTCTTGGGTCATCGCCTCTCTGGTTCTCAACAGCCCATTCCTTGCAGTAAATGACATTGGAGGTTTGCAGTCAGGGTCTCTCCTGGATTTGGAATTGTAGGTGAGCATTTAAGGAGATAACATGTTTGAAAGTCATTCATTTACTCAACATACTTTTATTGAGCACTTGTTATGTTCAGGAAATTTGCTGGGATGCAAAACACCAAAAATATATCTAAAGACAGTTCAAACCCTCGAGGAACTTACATCATTTATAAGTCAAAATGCTCTGCAAATGTAAAAGACACCTATTTGTAATTGTTTGTATCTGTGTCATTATAATAATGTGTGCTAATAGGTTCTCTATGCCAAAAAACACGAATGCAGTTCAACTTTAGCCTTCTAGAACCAGTACTTCTAACAAAAGGCACTACAGTGGAAATTTTCAAACACAGTGGCAAAGGAGTCTGGGAGACATTTGAAGGAGGTGGAATTTTTGGAACTTTCCAACTCATTCTCACAAAGCAGCTCTGTTCTCTTCCTTCCTGCATACATGGCAGGATCCCACCCATAAAGGCATCTCCTAGACTCCTCTACCCCTCAGGGCAACTAATGTCCTCCCTGCTCCTGGTCACTGTGCTGGATGCAGAAGACACAACGGGCCAGACCTCTCTGCCTTCTTGCAGCTCAGTGTGATGGAGACACTACAGCAGTAAGAGGACAATGAGGAGAGGCCCCATGGGGAGCTATCCAAGCCTAATAACACTGACAAATTCAAATGAGTGAAAATTATTATGAGGATTGAAAATACAATGCAGAAACTCTGGGGTCACATTCTGGCTTATTAACCTTGGTTCCTTAATCTGTAAAATGTGAATATTAATAGCTAACTTCTGTGGGTATTGTGAGGAGTAAATGAGTTTCTACAGAGCTTATTATAGGGGCTGGCACATAATAACCACTCCGTACAGGTTCGCTATTGGTATCCTTACTAAGTGTTATTTTCTGGTCACATCTTCTTTTACCCCAAATAGTAAAAGTTTAAGGAAACTAACCTAAACTCCTGATTAGTTAAGATAAAATAAAACATTCTTAGACTACTGTTGAATGAAGCAGAAGATTAAAACTATGATTACAAAACAAGGGGAAATTGTGTCGGTCACCTAGGACATCTAATGGAAAGCAGCCAAAGCTCTGCTAATAGGAAAACTCATGGATGCAAACAAGGTTCTTATTTGGAGGGGAAACAAGAGAATAGTAAGAATAAAACAAATCTTAAGAAAATAGAAGGCATAAAATGGCAGCGGTAAAAGCAGGAAATTATTATAATTTGGGAGGTAAAACAGCGAAATACGCTCACCACTTATAAGTTGAAGTTTTAAAAAGGTGGAGACAACTCTGGATTTCTACAGCGAGAGGATTTCCTTGAACAAAAATTTTTCCCCTCTTGCACTATCCTCTCCCTTTCATTGCTCCCCACAGAGAAGGAATAACAACCACGTTCCCTGTGTTCGAATCCTGCCAATACCTCTTCGTTAGTAACTGTGTGACATCAGACAAATTTCTTAACCTCCCTCTGCCTCCCATGTCTCACTTCTACAATGCGGACATTAATGATTTCTAATTTCTGACGTTACTGTGTGGGTTGAACCAAATACTATATGTGAAGTGGTTGCAACAATGTCTGTCCGTACAAAGCACCATGTTTTAGTATTAGCTGTTATTTGTCAAATTTGTCTTCAATTTTCTTTAAATGATACTTGTTCAAATTTGGAAGATTGCTGCCTGTTTAAAATGATTGAAATAAAAGACTGATTTTAAAAATGTTTTAAAGATGCAAACATACACATACTTCTAGATAATAAGGCTGAATACTGTAAAAAAATGTTTATTCTTCCCAATTTAGTGTATCCATTTATTAAAAACCCAATCAACATTCTGATGGGACTATTTTTTAGAAATCAGAGGTGTAATGACAAGGCTCATTTGGAACATGTGAGAATAGCTAAGAACATTTTGAAAACATTCTAATAATATTAAATTCATCCAAACAATCTAGATTAGAAGTTATTCTGAGAGCAGACAGACATCAGTATAAAGAGAGCCTTCGTCAACCTGGTACTTTCTTGAAATACTAATTGCCCTCAGTCTGGAGTTCACATCTATTCAGTACCAGCTCCAGATACTTTTGCCTCTTTGATGCACAGACCTCTACATCAATTCACAGAAAGACAGGTTGAAAACAAATTGCTCTTTTGCCCCTATATACAAACTGAGAAAACCAGTGAAACCCTAAAACAAAAACATCTTTGGATGTTATTCAGATGGGATGTGTATTTAGTGAATTTTGTTATTCATTTCAAAACTATCTACTTTAATCACAAAAGGAATTTGGCATGCATGAGCCATTATAAATCCTATTAATTATTTTCAGCCCATAAGTTTTCCTCACTTTCAGGATGGGAAGTTTGGGAAGGTCATGTTCAAATTTTAACTTTGTTGGTCAAGGAGAAACACTGCCACTTATAAACAATTTCAAAGTGGCTGCTAGAATGATCCTAAATAAGGGTCCTAGGGTCTAGAAATAAAGGAAATTGCTTCATCTGGCCTGAGAATGAAAGGATAGGAGATTTGGTGATGGGAGCATGGCCTGGGGGGATTGTTGGGTGGGATTAAGCCCAGGACACCTGGAGCTGGCAAAGTCAAGCTGGAATGGAATGCACAAGGATTCCCCCCACCTCAATGCTTCCAAACATACAGGTATGATATAAAGTATGGGGAGTCTGGAAATACACGGGGAGTAGTATAGCAATCAGATGTTAGTGTCAGTACTGATTTCAAATACTCAGTACCAGAACCAGGCCATGGATGAAGACAACACGTTCTAGAGTCAAAAAGACCTTGACGTAAGTCCCAGCTTCATCGCCTGCTAGACAGGTTTCTCAAACGTTCTGACTCCCAAGGTCCTCATCTCTAGTTCAGGGATTACACAGATCAACAGATAATAGCTAATTTTACTTGATATAAAAGACTGTGGCCCTTGTAAGTCTAAGGTTCTCATCACAGGGAGTAGAAAGTGAGATGGGGAGTGCGTAACTGTGTAGGTAAAAGGAACTCTAAGAGATGAAGTACTGGGTATAGGCTTTCTGTGTGCACGTGTGTGTAAGGCAGAGAAATAAGAACAAAAAATATTAGGGGCACCTGGGTGGCTCAGTCAGGTAAGTGTCTGACCCTAGATTTCAGCTCAGGTCATGATCTCAGGGTCATGAGATTGAGCCCTGCATCGGGAACCTGCTTAAGATCCTCTCCCTCTGCCCCCCGCCCCCGGCACACATTCTTTCTCTCTCTAAAAAAAATAAATAAAAATAAAAATATTAAAAATTAAATGATGCACAGTATGAGGGGAAACTACAGATATTGGGAGCTGGTTAAAAATACCACAGACCCACAGAACAGAAAACCCACAGAAGTTTGATGGAAAGAAGAGAAGGCAGGTGGAGCGGATGGTCCAGAAAATACTCGAAAATCAGCTTTAGGGGAAAGAAAGGATACGGATGCCCAAACATCCAGGCTTTGAGAAGCCTATCAGAGCCCCATTCCTGTGTGCCAGGGAGAAAGCAGCAGTTGTGGGGGGGGGGGAGGAAGATGGCATGAGGTCGGAGGGTGCTGCCGCCCCTGGGTGACCTCTATTTGGAGGCAATGCTGCACAGGGGAATTGCTTAAATGGCCCTGAGCACTGGCAGAAAAGGGCACAAAAGGGTCTCCACTGACGCTGCTGGTACCTATGAACTCAAGTACAAGAATTATAACCATGAGCACAACTTTATTGTCCTCTATGCTTCTTCCCATGCAGATCATTGGATGAAACTAATTAGTATTGACACCAAGTAAAGCTTGCAACAGCACTGAACCGTCAAGTCCCTTCCAGTGTATTTCTTATCTTCCCCAATTTGTGGCTCATCTATTTACATCTTAAAGAGCTGAGAAGGATATTGATGAAAACACAAGGGTGTGGAGCAGATGGAGAAAGGGCTCCACCTCAACTCTGGAAAAAGATGATAGGATTGAGCAAGCTGTAAAGCCACTGGCTCGATCTGGATTTAAGGGAACAGGAGGTCTAGCCTAACAGAAGTAGCTTCAGCCTCGCTTATCCGTAGGCACCAAGATCTCAGCTCACATGTATCAAAACTGAGTCACCTGGGAGATCTGGGCAATGTGAAGGGATGAGGACATTGTTATGGAAATTCGAAGATTCTCATGTTTAGAGATGGAACTGTCTCTGTCCTTTCCTGAATTAGCCAGAAGAACCACTGTCTCCATACTCGTGTCCCTCAGAGAGAAAGGAGAGAGAGAGACTGGAGAACAGTGAAGAAAGAAGGAGGGTCAGCCAAGCTCGCTTTCCTCCACACTTTGAAGTTATTCTTAAATAACCTTGAGCAAGGCAAGTCACACTGCTATGTGCCGTGGAAGACAAATTCACAAAGCACGTGTTTTGTTTCATGGATTATTTCCCATTTGTTACAGAAATCTGACAGAGAGGCCCCTGATAGGTCAGCCCTGCTGAGAACCCATGGCAGTTAATCTTTTTAGTGCTCAACTTCCTCTCGGAGCATCCAAGACACCCTGAGGTGAGGGGGTCTCGTGTGAATTCTGTGCATTAGTTATCCTGGCTACACAGTGGCACTTAGTTTTCCTTTGCCTGTTAATTGGAGGACACCAGATTGGGCCAACTCCAAAAGCAACACTTGGGCGTGCATTCTCCACCTCGCTCACCACCGCAGCCACCACAAGCTGGGATATGATGTGAAGGCCTAGATAGCCAAGCAAGGGAGTTGTCCTGGAGCACTTCCGAAGCCTCTGTCTCCCACCAGCGCAGAGCTGCCGGATCCAATATGGCGGCATCTTGAGTTCTCAGAGTGCCGTGGAGATGATGATGAAAAAGCTGAGATTTGATTTGCTCTTTTATGGCCAAACTCACCCATGAGCACCTGGGGTCCAGGCCAGGAGAGGGTCTGTGTGACAGATGCCTACTGTCCTCAGCTACAGTTCCGAGGCACAATGAGATGGGGGAAATGTCATCCACTTACTAGCTAGGACAAGAATTTATCTTAGGAAGAGAATTGCCTTTTTGAGAAAAATCCCTTGATAAGCTCACTTGTAGTCAATTCTTCTGAAGCATAGCTATTCTATGGTGACAAGGTTTTGGAGAAAGAGCCAAGATTATTCTGCATAAGAAAGTGATTTATGTTTTTATTTTGTCTTGGAGAAGGGAAAGAGGAAAATAAAACAGAGGAAGACTAAGGTGGGTGGTGGAGACCACGTGTTGCACAGCGGGATTCATCTTTACCAATATTATTAAAAACCATCAAATACTTGGTTCGATTGGATTTCTTAGGGAAAGCAGTGAATAGGGGTGCAGGTGTAAATGCCCACTGTGGGCAAAACAGAGATCACAGACACAGATAAAAGAAGGGGAGACAGACCAGGTTTCTTGTCTTTGAAATCGACCTATGCAGCCCACCTGGTCCTTGATTATGCAAATGAAGCTCAGGTAGCTGTGCCCATCAGGGCTGAAGTGAGCTCAGGTAGGTCTGTAGCCCAGGGTAGAGGCAGCTTAGAAACTACTGGAAATGGACCCCAGCGACCACCTCCTCTGACCATCTTCGAAGTACCATTTCCTTCCCTCTTCAAGGAGGAGCCTCAGCACCCTGACAGCTGCCGATACGCAAATCTCTGCAGTTTCTAGGAGGACCTCTGCCTCTGTCCCAGTTCTCTCCTCCACTCCCTTCCACGCCACACCAGTCATCCCGCACACACTTGCTGACCACCAACTCCGTGCCTGATGCTTCACCAGGCTCTGGGCACAGAGAGATAACCAACACACCATCTATGGGAACAGAATGCTTCCTTCTCTGCACCACTGGTGGACTGGGCTCCAGGGCACTGACCCCTTATTTCTCCCTGCCTTCTGAGCACACTGCTGGGACGCAGGCTTTTCCTTGTCTTTGCAATTAGTCCTTCAGAGAGATTAGTCTCAATTCTAGCATTCCACATACATTTTCATATTTTCTTATATGCTGTTGCTCCTTGTTTACTATCGCTATTGAAACAAATTACTACTAACTTAGTGGCTTACAGCAATATAAATGTATTCTCTTACAGTTCTGGAGGTCGGGAGTTGAAAATGAGCCAGCAAGGCTGTGTTCCTTCTGGAGGCTCTCGGGGAGCATCCATTTGTTTGCCTTTTCCAGCTTCTAGAGGCTGCCAATATTTTTTGGCTTGTTTCTGCAAGACTCCAACTACTGCTTCCATCATCACAAAACCCTCTTCCGGAGTCTGACCCTCCTGCTTCCCTCTTATAAGGACGCTTGTGATTATATTGAACCCACCTGGCTGAGTCAGGCTGCTCTCCCCACCTCACGAGGCTTAATTTAATCACACCTGCAAAATCCCTTCTATCGTGTAAGGCAACATACTCACAGGTTCTGGGGATGAGGATGTGGGCTCCTTTAGGGGGTTATTATTCAGCTCACTATAGTCCCCAAGATACAAGAACATGCCTTTGTCACCCTGCCCTTTCTGGAGCTGTGTTTAGCCTCACGATGTCAGTCTGCGATGATCTGTGGCTGGAAGCCCAGACTCCACAAGACATTGGGGGTTATCTTGGACATGAGGTGAGACTGAAAACTAAAAATCCTAAAACCTGCTCTTCTTAAGATGAAGGCGTTCATTTGTTTAGCAAACACTTAAAGGTACCGTAGGGCTGATGAACTAGGATAAAAATGTAAAGGCATGTTCAACATCCTATATGAGTTAGGGAACTGCAAATTAAAACAACAACAAGATTCCACACCTATCAGAATGCTAAGAACTCAAACGCTAACAATACCCAATGCTGGTGAGGATGGGGAGCGATAGGAATTCTCATTCATTGCTGGTGGGAATGCAAAATGATACAGCAACTTAGAGTTCGGCGGTGTCTTACACAGCTAATCATATTCTTACGACATGATCCACTAATCGCGCTTCTTAGCATTTACCCAAATGAGTTGGAAGCTTATATCCACATAAAAATCAGCAGATGAATGTTCATAGCAGCTTTGTTAATAATTGCCAAAAATTGGAAGCAACCATTACATCCTTCCACAGGCGAATGCGTAAATAAACTGTGATACCTTCATATGATGGAATATTATTCAGTGATAAAAAAAAAAAAAGAAATGAACAATTAAGCTGCAAAAGACAGGAGGGGAGGAAGTGAAATGCGTATTGCCAAATGAAAGAAGCCGGTCTGAAAAGGCTAACTACTGTAGGATTCCAACTATAGGACATTCTGAAAAAGGCAAAACGAGGGGGTCAGTAAAAAGATCCGTGTTTGCCAGGGGTTTTCAGGGAAGGAGAAAAAGTGAGTGGAGCCCAAGGTTTTTAGGGCACTGGAACTATTCTGTATGATACTGTCATGGTAGATACCTGACATTATGTATTTGTCAAAATCCGAAGAACTGCACAACAGAGTGAACCCTAATGTAAACTGTGGACTTCAGTTAATCATAATGTATCAGTATTGGTTCATCAATTGTAATGGATGTACCATATTAATGCAAGATGTTAGTAATAGGGACACTGGGTGGGGAGGGGCATATGGAACTCTCTGCACTTTCTGCACAATTTTTCTGTGTACCTGAAACTGCTCTAGATTAATGTCTATTTATTTAAAAGTGCATAGTATGTTGGATGATGATGTGTACTATGAAGAAAAATAAAGCAGGTATAGAAGTAAGGGTGCAAACTATTTTATTTTTTAGGTAGTTAGGGATGACCTCACTGATGAGGTCATGTTTAAAAAGTCTTAAAAGACATTACAGAGCAAGTCATTTAGACTTCTAGAAGGAAAAAAAAACTTTTCAGGTCAAGGGAAGCAAGTGCAAAGGTCCTGTGGCTGACATATGTTTAGTGTGTTTGATGGCAGTATGCCTGGAGTAGATGAGCTTGAAGAGACAGTAGAGATGGGGTGGGAGAAAGGACATGTCATAGAGCACCTTACTGGGCACCATGAAGAATTGGGATTTTACCCTGAATGAGTTGAGGAGCCCTTGGGAGATTGTGAGCAGAGGAGTGATGCTGCCTGATGTATTTTTAAGAAAATTCCTCTCACTTTTGCAAGAAGAATAGACTGTAATGGGAGGAAGAATGGAACCAGAAGACCCAAATTAAGTCCTGCAGAGTTGGTGAGAAGTGTCATAGCTAGACCCAGAAACAGGATCATGTCCTCATCTGAGCTTCTGGTCCATTTAAAAGAACGGATTGGCTCCCAGTGCAGCTGGGAGAAAGGAAACATGGGGGAAGAATTTAATTCTCATGAGAGTTGTTGGAAGCCTAGTATTTTGGTGCAACTACTCTGACTGTCCCTCAAAGTTCCCAGGCTAGGGTTTCCCCCTTGGTAATTGTCATGATTTCTACATACAGAATGAGCCTTAACTGCTGGTTCCCAAGAAAATGTGAATTCTGTGCTCCTGTAATGATTTGGGCAGATAGCACGGTGTCTTGAAGACCCGATACATGGCAAGTTCTACCCAAAGTTCCTTTACATTCATTAACTATCGTTATCCTCATAACTGTCCCTTTATCAGGCCTTACAATTGTTCCTATTGACCGATGAGGAACTGTGGACCCTGAGAGATCAAATATCATCCCGGAGTCATCCAGGAAAAAATAGCAACCAGGTCTACCTGACCCTGGAGCCTAGTTCCTTCCCTAGGTATGTGAACACAACCTAGTAAGTAGTGAACATCTCAGTGGATGTGCTTCCACACAGCCTTGCTGTTTAATTCCAGAGACAAAATATGAAAGACCAACATTTCCATGTAAAACTTTTTTCCTTCCCCTCTGAGTGGGTTTGGGGGGAACGGTGGAGTGAAGGAAGGAAAGGTGTAGAGAGCAGGGTCGTGAAATGTGTCAGAAGAGGCAAATTTGGGCAGATTGCTTTCTCCTCGCCTACGGTACTTAAGAGGTTCCCATGGTAGGGAGGCTAGTGACTAACAAGGACAATAGAAAGCCACTTTCCTCTTAGAAGCTGTGAATCGTGTGGGCCTTTCAGTTGCTGTCTCCTCTTCTGGGTGGGCAGTGAGGCCCAGGGCGGGGTCAGGCTGGCCCAGATGCCCAGATCTCGGCTGTGGTCCCCAAGAGGCCTGACTCCCAGAGACTCTCAGCTTTGTCCCAGGCTACATCTCACTACTGAGTACAAATCCTCTCCTCCCTGCATAAGCTGGATGGATTTGTCTGGGGAAGGTCCCCCATTGCCAGGCGCCATGGCCTCTAACGGGGTTTTGGGTGACGAGGGATGTCAATGAGGTCCCAGCTGACTGATGACTCCGGGGTGGGTAATATTCACGTCCACGGGCCATTAACCAGCTGAGTTATGAACTCCAAAAGCAGAAAGGCTGGCTGACTACACACTGTATGTTCGTGACAGAGAGGGTAGTTGGCAGGGAGATGGTGTTTACTTTATCCCTGCCCCTGAATCCGGAAGGCCATTTTAATTAGCTTTCAAACGGCTTTTGTACTTTTTGGTCTTTGAGTTTGTTCTTATGGTTACACACAGCCACCCATACATAATCCTATTTTAATGGAATCAGGGGAAGCATCAGAATGGCTATCTCATATCAATGCCTCATTAAAATGGACATCTCTTGCTATAGCAGGGGAGAAGGGCTGCTTTGTAGTTTATCAGTGTTTTTAATTATTTAAAGCGAAATTTCCATGCTCTGTGCATTGGTAAATAGAGGTCAAGTTTTATTTTTATTTCTTTTTTTATAAATATATGTAAAAACAAGAAAGGTTGTTTTCCTGCTTCCAAAGTAAGCTGCCAAGGAAGGAAAGGCCGTCACTGGCTTTGAATATAATATTAGATTCCTGGTAAAATTGGACGTGTTTTTTAAAACATACCGCTAATATTTGGAGTGCAGTTGTAAGTATTTACGGGGCAGAGGTGGGGAGCCCACTGGGAGACTCGTGGAGGAAATGAAAGCCTATCCAATGAACTCTGGGTGGAAATTAAGTGCAGAGCCGCAGAAAGGGCTGAGGTGGTGAATCCACCACAGCTGAAAGAAAAGTGACAATAGTAATTTAAATAACCAAAGTATTTTGCATGCGCCTGTGAGGTGGGTCCATACAGATCATTAGGGCAGATGGGGGAACCATGGGCCTTGACTGAGCTGGCTTCAGAGGCTGTGGGTTAGTGGTTGCCAGAGCGAGCAAGGCTCAGAGGACAGGAAAGAGGAGTGGGTGTTGTGGAAGGAAGGAGATGAAGTGATACTATGGGAAAGGGGAGACGTTGGCTTCCCCCCTGCTCAGATACCATCGAAGGTCAAGGGGCAGACTTGAGGGACCTCAGTGAGTCCAGCCCCCAGCTGGGGAAGCCTTTGTAAGGGAAGAGGATGGAGACGTGGAGGAAGCCTGCGTTAGTGGAGTCTCCCAGAGAGCGGGACAGCTTAGAACATGACAGTTTGGAGACTTGGGAAAAGGGATACTGATGAGCACTTGAAGTTTTCGTAATAGAATTCTTAGTGAAATGTTTAATCCACATACCTAGCATGGAGTCTCTGTTAGATTGCTTTCTCTGGCATCTGTATCACTTGGAGTCCCATAAGGAAACAGATGGAGCACTCACACTGGGGAACTCAGGAGAGCTTAATAAAGAGACTGCTAAGGCGTGGGCAGTGTGAGGAACCACAAGAGAGAGCGCTCAGGGCTGCGAACAATGCAGGGAGCGCATCATCACCCCATCATCTGGAGGCGACCGAAGGAAGCAGTACTGAACCTGGGCAGTGGGGAGAGGACCACTGAGGTAGAGACGTACAGCAGCTACCAGGAGAGAGCCATGGAAATAAATACCCCGACCCCTGTCGCCCTTCACCCGCCAATCACCTGCTGCTGAGACCCATTGGTTTATCCCAGTTTGAAGCCAGACAGGACTATGTGGCTGGCAAGTCCAAATTAAGGCAACTGGCAGGCTGAAAATTTGAGTAAGAGTTGATGTTGCAGTCTTGAGTCCAAAGGCAGAAAACTCAGGCAGCGTCTCCATGCTACAGTCTGGAGGCAGAATGTTTTTCTTTTCGGGAAACATCAATTTTTGCTCTGAAGATCTTCAACTGATTGGGTGGGGCTCACCCAATTACAGAGGGTAATCTGCTTTATTCAAAGCCAATTGACAGTGAATGTTAATCACATTTGAAAAATACGTTTACAAAAATGCATAGTTTGGCTATTGTGGACATTGCTGCTATAAATATTGGGGTGCAGGTGCCCTTCAGATCAGTACAATTTGTATCTTTGGGGTAAATCTCTAGTAGTGTAATTGCTGGGTCGTAGGGTAGCTCTATTTTCAACTTTTTGAGGAACCTCCACACTGTTTTCTAGAGTGGCTGCACCAGCTTACATTCCCACCGACAGTGTAGGCAGGTTCCTCCTTCTCTAGACTGGTGTTGGCCAAAATATCGGATACTGTAGTCTTGTCCAGCTGACACTTAAAATTAACCATCACACTCCTTGTGGTATAGCAAGAGGAAACCAGAGTTAGCCTGAGGTTCAATCAGGAAGCTTACAGTTGAAAAATTACTCACACATGTTGACTTCTCTAATCCTCAAAACCATATGGTGAAACAGGCATTATTATCTATAATTTTTGTTGTTGTTGTTTATTCACTGTTTTACCCAAACTTTATTTTTTTATTTTTATTTTTTAAATTTTTTTCTTTAAATTCAATTAATTAACATGTATTGGATTAGTTTTGGAGGTAGAGTTCAGTGATTCATCAGTCTTATATAATACCCAATACTCATTACATCCTGTGCCCTCCTTAATGTCCATCATCCAATTATCCCATCTCCCCACTCCCCCACCCCCTCCCGCAATCCTCTGTTTGTTTTCCATGATTAAGAGTCTCATATTGTTTGTCTCCCTCTCTGATTTCATCTTGTTTTATTTTCCCCTCCCTTCTACTATGATCCTCTGTTTTGTTTCTTAAATTTCACATGAGTGAGATCATATGATAATTCTTTCTCTGATTGACTTATTTCACTTAGCATAATACCCTCTAGTTCCAACCATGTCGTTGCAAATGGCAGGATTTCATTTTTTTGATGGCTGAGTAGTATTCCATTGTATGTATATACCACCTCTTCTTTATCCATTCATCTGTTGATGGACATCTGAACTCTTTGCATAGTTTGGCTATTGTGGACATTGCTGCTATAAATATTGGGGTGCAGGTGCCCTTCAGATCAGTACAATTTGTATCTTTGGGGTAAATCTCTAGTAGTGTAATTGCTGGGTCGTAGGGTAGCTCTATTTTCAACTTTTTGAGGAACCTCCACACTGTTTTCTAGAGTGGCTGCACCAGCTTACATTCCCACCGACAGTGTAGGCAGGTTCCTCCTTCTCCACATCCTCGCTAACATCTTTTGTTACCAGACTTATTAATTTTAGCCATTAGTGTGAGGTGGTATCTCATTGTGGTTTTGATTTGTATTTCCCTGATGCCGAGTGATGTGAAGCACTTTTTCATGTGTCTGTTGGCCATTTGTACGTCTTCTTAGGAGAAATGTCTGTTCAAGTCTTCTGCCCATTTCTTGCCTGGATTATTTGTTCCAGTTTGATAAGTTCTTTATAGATTTTGGATACTAGCCCTTTATCTGATAAGACATTTGCAAATATCTCCTCCCACTCTATTGGCTGTCTTTCAGTTTTGTCTACTGCTTCCTTTGCTGTGCAAAGGCTTTTTATCTTGATGAAGTCCTAATAGTTTATTTTTGCCTTTGTTTTGCTTATCATCCATAATTTACAGAAGTTGCAACTGAGGCTCAGAGAAGTTACTGCCCAAGGACAGCTGGAAAATTATAGAGGCAAGACTCAAACTCGGGTTCCCTGATTTCAATCTTAGACAGTTCCTAAGTGAGTAATACGGTATTTTAAAGTCCCATTGTGAAATCACGTATGAGGAATTTACTTAAAAAGAATAAAATGGGGGAACGGGTGAGAGTATGGATGAAACATGATTGGTCATGTATTGATAATTGTTGGGGCTGGGTAACAGATAAATGGAAGCTCATTGCATTTTTCTCTACACTTCTGGGTATGTCTGAGGATTTTCACAGTGAAATCTCACACCTTTGTGAGCACTTTGCTGTCTTAAAAAGCAGAGCTATCCACTCAAGACTTACATTTGTAGCTGTATGAATTCAAGCCCTTTAGATCTAACTCTGCTTTTCCCTATTTTGCTTTTGAAGGGCATTCTTTGCCAAGTTGTGAGGGAGGTTACGGCAGGTGTCTTTGCTGTCAGGTTACACTGAGCATCTTCTGATGACACTGACCCTTTCATCATGTGGGCTGACATGCAGGTCATGCCAGGGGATAATGGTCACAAGCACAGACTCTGCAGACAGATTGTCTGGGTTTGATCCCTGCCTCTGCCACTTACCAGCTGTATACCCTTGGCAGGCCACTTAACCTCTCTGTATCCCAGCTTTGCCATCCCCAAAATAGGACAGGGACAGTACCTTCCTCCTAGATGTATTACGAGGACTGAATGAGTTTACATCGCTAGAAGACTTAGACTCTATCTGCACACAGTTGGTGTCATGTAAGTGTATGTCGAATAGAATGTATAAAATTCTCTTTTCATGAAAGAATCAACGTTGAGCTGCATGTGGTTTTCTGGTTGCTTTGTCTTACATTGCTGGAAGAGAAAGCATTCGGTAAGTTACTGATTCATTTAATAATTATTGAGGCCCTGTTTCATATCTATCATGATGATGATCCTAAAGAGGAGAGTCTTTGACAACAGAGCACAGTTTAGCGGGGGAGGGCAGACCATTAACTAAATCAATAGTGCTTAACATTCACTAAGATATAAACCTTTAGAGAATTGTAAGAAGGTTATGAATCATCTCCACAAAATACTCATACACATAAGTTATTGAATATAATTTAACCCCATACATCAGGTCAGGAACCCCCAAAATAAATAATTATAGATAGTATGGTAAATACCATATAGACATTTGTTCCCTATTTTCCTCTCCAGTCCAATTTCTCAACACCGTCCTCCCTTACTCTCCAGTTCTACTATATTGACCTTTCCTTCTTAAATGAAACAGTTTCCAAAGTCTTGGTTGTTCACCAGAATTAGAATACAACAGATAAATAAGCAAAAACCTTCCAGATTCATACACACACGCACACACTCCAAGACTTGTATATTAATTTATAAATTGCAGACATATATTACCACCATTAACTAATATATCGAGACAAGGAGAACTGTAAATAGGGTAAGAGTTGACACTGACAACAGAGGTCACAAATACATATTTCAAAAAGCCGTGGTGATAATTTTGTATTCTTTTGGCAGACTTCTTGTCAGGTCTGATTAAATAATTGTTTTTATCTCATAATGTGGCTGACAAAGAACTTGTATGAGGTAGGGTCAGTTCAGAAGCAAATTCTTCAAAAAAAAATGTTTAACTGAGGTATAGGGGCACCTGGATGGCACAGTCGGTTAAGCATCAGACTCTTGGTTTCAGCTCAGGTCATGATCTCAGGGTCGTGGGATCGAGCCCTACATTGGGTTCTGCGCTCACTGCAGAGTCTGCTTGAGATTCTCTCTCCCTCTCCCATTTGTCCTCTCTCTCTCTCACACACAAATAAATAAATCTTAAATTTAATTGAGGTATACTCGACAGATGACATTATATCGGTTCCAGGTGTACAACATAATGATCCGATATTTGTATATATTGCAAAATGATCACCATAAGTCTAGTTACCATTCATCATCATACAAAGTTAGCTTTTAGGATTTTCTCTCTTGGTAAGTTCCAAGTATACTCAAGAATATTACTGACTGTAGTCACCATGCTGTACATTACATCCCCATGGCTTATTTATTTTATAACTGGCAGTTTGCACCTTTTGACCTTCTTCATCTATTTTATCCATTTTCCAACATGCCTCCCCTCTGGCAACCACCATTCTGTTCTTTGTATCTATGATTTTGTTTTGTTTTATTTTGCTTGTTCACTAGTTTTGTTTTTTTAGATTCCACATATAAATAAAATCATACGGTATTTGTCTTTGATTTATTTCACTTAGCAGAATTCCTTTAAGATCCATCCACATTGTCAAGATTTCATTCTTCTGTATGGCCATATAGTATTCCATTATATATAAACACCACATCTTCTTCATCCATTCACCCGCTGATGGGCACTTAGGTTGTTTCCATATTTTGGCTATTGTAAGTAATGCTATGATGAACATAGGGGTACATATATCTTTGTAAATTGTTTTTGTTTTCTTTGGATAAATACCCAGAAAAGGAATTGTTGGATCATAAGGTGTTCTACTTTTAATATTTTGAGGAATCTTCATACTGTTTTCCAAGTGGTTGCAGCAACTTACATTCCCACTAATGACATACAAGGGTATCCTTTTATCCACATCTTCAATGCTTTCTTAGGGGTTTTTTTATTAATAGCCATTCTAACCAGTATAATCTGATATCTCATTGTGGTTTTAATTTGCATTTCTCTGATGATGAGTGATTTTGAGCATCCCATCTTTTCATGTGCCTATTGGCCATCTGTATGTCTTCTTTGGAAAAATGTCTATTCAGATCCTCTGCCCATTTTTTAATTGGATTGTTTGTTTTTTGTGATTGTGTTTCATGAGTTGTTGTATATTTTGGATCTTGAATATATCATCAATATATCATTATTGTCTCCCATCCAGTAAGTTGTCTTTTCATTTTGTGGATGGTTTCCTTTGCCATGCAGAAGCTTTTTAGTTTGACATGGTCCCACTTGTTTATTTTTGCTTTTGAAGTCAGATCCAAAAATTCATTGCCAAGATCAATGTCAAATAGCTTACCACTCGTATTTTCTTCTAGGAGATTTATGCCCTTAGGCCTTACATTCAAGTCTTTAATCTATTTTGAGTTAATTTTTGTGTACAGTGTAAGAAAGTTAGTGGTCAAAAGAAAATTCTTGCTCACTTCTACTTACATACTTTCAATCTGTGGCTTCTTTGCAGAAACCTCTTTAAACTGCAGTGTATACTGTGTAGGTTTAGACTAAGCAATATAATCTTTGAGTTCATGTAATAGACACATTATGAGCTGCACATTAGGGCATGGCCGTTCTGCTTCCAGAATACATCATGTACTTCCCACGGCATATGACCCTCTGACACTAAGGGAGTTGCTGGTTTCAGCCTGTTTATTAGATAATAATAGAACTTAATTTCTTATTCTGTTAAAAATTCAGCATAATAGGTGACCATTCTTTCTTCCTGCTTCATCATGGATTATTTTATGCACCCCTTCAGGAATAAGCACCCTACTTTAGAAACCTGTGCTTCCAAGCATCAGGCCATCTAGCTACAGTCTTCCCAAAGCTGTCTTTGCTGCCTGGTAACACTTTTGCTGCCCGGAAACACTTTTGCTGCCCACTTACTCATGGCCTAATTTCTATACTCCCTTCAAGGTCTCCAATTTACCACACCTTCTGGGCAGCTTTGTCTAACCCCCAGTTAAACCAGGTTGGGTACTTCTATTTATTTTCCTAGCACTTCTTCATACAACTAATACCTGTTGAGTTTCGCTTATTCCAGGTTTATCCAGGTGAGCAAAATGGACATGGCCTTGAATTTATGAAGCTTACAGTCTAGAGGAGTTAATAGTCATTAATCGGTTATGATACAAATAAATATGAAATTATAATTGTATTAAATGCTTTGACAGAGAAGTGCATCACGTGGAAAAAAAGCATAAAGGTGGGGGATTTGATTTAGCAACTAATTGAGTTTAAATCTGAAGGAGTGCTAGACAAAGGGGAGAGAGAGTTCTGGGGAGGGGAGTGGGTGAATAGCATATGCAAAGGCCCCGTGGCAGAAGGGAGCATTTATTTTAATGCTTACTATCTATTTTACCGTTCCTTGTAAAATTGTCTGTGACCCTCCTTAGATGCTGAGCTCTGTGAGAACAGAGACTATGTCCGTCTTGGTCACCATTATATCACCCTTGGCTAACACAACACCTGCCACATAGTAGCTGCTCACAAAGTATTTGTGGAATGAATAAATGAGCACATAGGAAAAGCAATAAATCCAGACTGAGGATTCAAAAAAATTTTCTCAGAGGAGACAGCACTTGAGATATAAAGGACAAGCAGGATTTCACTACAGGAAGAAGCTGGAAGAAGTGAGGGAAAGAGCGGGAGATAATAGGAGTGTTAGCAATAGCTATGAAGCACCTGCAGGGGCTCCCATCTGGCAGTGGCTCTAGATCGGGGCAGGCAGGACAAAGGGAGGCACAAAGGATGAGGCTGGAGGGGAAAGCAGGAGGGGATGTGAGGAGCCCTCCACCTGGCCTGGGGCCTTGGAAGGATTTGACCCGTGGCGAGGTGTTGTAATACAGGTGCAGCATGAGGGCCCAAGCTAAGGCAGGTGCAGTGGGGAGGAAGAGAAGTCGCACTTCCAGGTGGTGCCATAACCAAGCGCGGGGCACGGGGAGAGCAGCCGGGTGTGATGGGAGTGGGGGGTGACAGCTGCAGAGGAGGCCAGGCCGAACCAGAGATACTTGTGCAATATTCCCAGGAGTAAACTGTAGTGGTTAAGATTCCTGGGTCTGAAGTCACCTGTGTTCTCTGACTTAGAGTCAGGGAATCCTGGTCAGAGTACTGGATAGGATACAATCATGGCTAAGACACTGTCCCTGTCCTGGTGGGTTCCAATCTATTAGGGAATGCGCTACACACATAAAATGACACACAAGGCAGGAAGTGTTAGGTGAGAGAGGAACACGCTGGGTCTTCAGAAGGGAGAGAGTGGGAGTTCATTGCTTGAGGGGCGAGAAGTGGTGGGAATCTGCTCAGAAACCGCTACACTGGGTACAAGTCACATGTCATCCACATTTTGTGGCAGTGGCAGCAGGAAAATGTGGGTGTCTTCGTTGGCATTAAACTCCAAAAGCTAGTCCTTTAAAACCCAGATTGCACGGTGACTTTTAAAAATAGCCGTTAGTGTGGAGCCTTTTGGAAAGTCTAAATAAATTACATTCATTGGTTTCCCCTTGTCCACACATTAATCTTCTCAAAGCCTGCAAGCGCATTAATCAGGCCTGCCTTCTCCTTCTGGAATTGCCTTTCCCGGGGAAGTTCTGCGTATCTGAGAGCCCCCCATCGATTCCGTGCCTGCCTGGGCGCTGCTGGAAGGAAGCTCTGCTCCTGGTTCTCAGAAGCCCCTGCAGAGTCTTCTCCTTGCTCAGGGTCACACTGGTATTTTCTGCCCCCAGATGTCAGGGGTCTCTGTGCTGACATGTGACACACGGGCTGAGCGTTGCACAATGTCAGTGCCCCTCCCCCAGTCTCTCAAAAAGTCCTGGGGGAGCCCCATCCCTACCCAGGGATTTATCTGGTTGAACAACTAAGTAATTCGTGGCTATTTAGTTAGTTACCGCCAAACTACCTGCTTCCATAAATGATCTAGAAGTGGCCCAGCCAAAGCATCTGAGTCCTTGGGCTTCCACGTCTTTCTCCCTCTGCCCAGCCACTGGCCATCACCTTAGGAAGTATGCCCTTGGCTTCCAGGAATTTAGGTAAAGTCAAGGAGCGTTCTATTAGAAGCTTTGGGGACAAAGGAGAAGGAGCAGCAGCAGCAACAGAAGCAGCAGCAACTTTGGAGCTCCCAGCAGGGCACCTTTTGAATTATTCGTGTTCCTGTTGATTCCATCATGCCCAGAATCTGCCACACTTCGTGGGCTCCCCAGATTTAGTTCATTGGGCTTGTCCGTGTCTACAAAAGCACCATGCGCACACCCTCAGCCTCCCCTATTGTGTTTGGCCATCTGGCCTGTCAGGGTGTCTTGTGTACTAGCTGGTCTGTAAGAGTGCAATTTCAGACACATACAGACCAGGACTGGGTCAAGGACAAGTGTGCAGCTACATGACGGGACAGGGCTAAACCTACACGGAGTAGTGTGGGAGAGCAGCTGCTTTGCATAGAGGCTTCAAAGTTCTGGGCAGAGATGGGAGTGTGTTTCCATGGCCTGTCCCTAGCTCCTTAGCTGGCCATGAGTCCAGGAAGGATCGTCTTTCTTTTAAAGGGCCATCTGGAACAGTTCAGATCCACAGGCTCCTAGATCATCGATAATCTGAAAAACTGAAACCCATAATGTTGGTCCTCCTTGTTCAGGCAAAAGCCTCATCTACAGTATTTGAGATGGCCTCGTCTTGGAACTGAATTACAAGCCAACCAGGATATCCACATCCAGCCCCAGAGAGGACAAGCTGGCCATGGCTCTAAGTGAGAAGTAGGTGGGGCTGCCTCCTTCTCATTCTCTGTCCCCTCTTCACTGTATGAAATTTGGCTCTGTGTGTCTGACAGTCATGGCCAGGCTTCCTCTACCCATTAGCCAGTCAGTCCTTAAAACAATCTGAAAAATAGTGTCCCTAGACCTCCAAGTCAACCCTGACCCTTAACACTAGAGAGAAACTTTTTGGAATGTTTGACTTTAGGTCATTCTTATTTAGCATGGTAAGGAGAGAGCTCTGAATCTGAGAAGTGTATGAATGATTCCCTGAGTTTACCGTCAGGCAAGGCATGTTGGAATTGTTGGATTAAATAATATTTGAAGTCCCTTCCAGCCACGAATGCAATGTTCATAGGTGGTCTGACAAGTGAAAGCCATAGTAGAAAGGCCACCAACCTTGACCTGAGAACAGTTAGGGTTCTGGCAAACCCAAGTTTAGAAAGAAGGATCTGTTTGGAACAAGAAGGGACCAGGGGAGACTCTCATCAGTAGAAGGCAACATCCATCCCTAGGAACTTGGGTTCAAAACAGGACATCAGTCCTTGGAGGATACAGAATAAGGTGCTATCCTATTTTTGGATGTGCTGAAGTTCTTGGAACCAAGGCTAGGATTTAGTTGGAATTGGGGCTCAGGACAAAGTCTCAGCCAAATGGAACAAGGCAGTGGGGGTATTATTGGAACCAAGAGACCAAGACCTGATACGGACTAATAGCCAAGGTGGCTTATGCTCTTAAATTTCTCCTACTTGGGTACAGGATGAAAAGGGTTAAACCTCAAATTCTGGTTTGGTGGCCTCAGTTGAAAAAAAAAAGTGAGTTTCAGTTGGTTAATTTTGTAGAATGAACTTTTAAAAACGCAGAGTGACTGAATCTTTGCGAACATCTGCAGACAGCAAAGCCAGTAGAGTGGTGTTCAGGACTGGCTTTTCTATCTGTATCTGGAATCATCCTTCCAGAATCCTCAAGGGTGACTCTCACACAGATAGCACAATGGAGGAAGTACTTAGCTAGCCACACCTGGGATGGTTATCAGAAATGAATGCAAAGTCCAAAGATGCGCCATCAACAAGACAGGAAGGAGGGACCTCAGCTCACGATGAAGCAATTCAGCAACTGAAGATAGTCTCACCAGGGAGTTGGGGGTTCTGTGCCCCTCGTTTTGCAGAACACTGAGTGTTTCACTCTGCCACATAAAATGTCAGAGCAATGCCTCCTTGGAATGGTGATGTGAGACAGGCACACTGCCCCATACATTTCTCTATTATTTCTTTCCTGCTCCCAGCTCTACTGCTCTTGTCCCAACTTTGCCACGGATCTCCTGCCCCAGGCCACTCTCACTCTGTCACTGCTTTCTGTGGGGAGCTTCAGGGACGGTTGAAGAAGACTTTGGATCTCAGTTGGCATCTGCTGAATCGGCCACACGTGAGCAGCATTTCCGATCACAATGCTGTTCTCATCGCAAAACTATTAGCTTTGATATTTCTGCTCGAGTGCTGTCTTCTTTGTCTTGCCTACATACATGGTTAGAGCACGCTTCTCACAGCACGCTTTGGAGAAAGTGTGCATGTGTGCATGTCCAGATTCATATATGCACACTCTAGTGTGCAGTAGGTCAAAATAACAGCCAAATTATCCTTCTTTTCCCTTCTTCCTGACACATTTACATGTAAGTCATGAAACAAAAATGTCATGCTATAGAGACCGCATGAGTTGGGGTGGGACTGTCTTGGAGGAGCTGCTGGGAACCACACCTGAGGTGCCTCATCCACATCTGGACCGGACTTAGGTAACATGGTTCTGAATCATATGTTGACGCTGGAATGGGATGAGACTTCTGCAGGTGGGGGCAGAGAGTAAGAATCTTTTGCACATGGGATGGGTGTGTACCACTGGGGCCCAAGGACGGATGGTGGTAGGCAGCCTCTAGAAGCTCCCTAATGACCCCTGCCTCTTGCTATGTATTTACATCCTTGTGTAGTTCCCTCCCATATTATACCAAATTTGGGCTGTGTTACCGGGAGAATACATCATAGCGACCCCTGCCCCATAATTTCTCACCCATGGAAACTGTGAGATAGTAAATATTTGTCCAAAGCTTCCAAGTTTGGGGGTAATTTTTTCATGCGGCAATAGATGGTGAATTCGCTCAACACATGGGCTTTCTCTTGGTCACCACTCCCATTCCTGTTCCAGGCAGGACAGCAGCAAAACGGGGGAGATGCCTTTATTAGGGAAGTAACAAATTTCTGCTTCTCTCCCCTGAGCAAGAACCAAGTACATGGCTCTCCCTGGCTGCAGAGCAGCCTGGGAAATGTGTCTTTTGTTTTGTTTTGTTTTTCAGCTGAGAAAATTACTGCCTGGAATTAAAATCAGGGTTCCATTAGTAGGGAAGAGAGGGAATGGGTATTGGAAAGGCAGCCATGCTGTGTTAAAATAGATTTCTTTCTGAGTGTTCCACATATTACATTAGTGATTCCTAACCTTTTATCATGGGACCTGGAAAATAATGCTTGTATGGCAACCCAGAGTAAGTGCAGGATGCTGCTGATGGCCAAGGTAACTCACTTGCGGACACGGATTGACATGGGACCGACCTTGCTTCTCCAAGGGCTGAGAGGATCAATATCCCTGCAGACCAGTAACCCATTCACCACTTGAGAGGTGTCATGGGTAAAGTTTCTTGGCAACTGACACACAGGAGCTTTATCAAGTCGTGTTTTCAAGAACCACACCTGTGAGGGATGAGGGGTACAGAACTGGGCAATGGGAGAAGTTAAGTGGCCCCAAATCAGAGACTTCAGAGGATCCCCTGGGGAGCTCTGGAGCTAAGATGGCCCTTCAGGGTTGTCCACTTTGAGGCAAGGGAGCCAGGCCAAGGAAACCATCCCTCCTTCATCACTGGGCAGTCACTGGATATGGGAGGGGATTGGCTTTGGACAAGGGGCACTCTCAGGTTTAGGGCAATGCTCCTATTGGGACTCAACTGAGAGCCATCAGCTGCCATGACTCCCATCAGCTGGGGGAATGGGTCCCTCAATCCCAAAGGATGGGAGGGTCTGGGCAGAGCTCCCAGAATTCACTTCCAGAGGCTCTGCGTTCTGTGGTCACAACGCACAGCCACGCTCTCCTGCGGAATGACCCTTGGTGGCATGGTAAGAGCAGGAAATTGAAACGCATGAAATAAAGGTCTTACCCAGAATGGCATCTGCAGTCTTATGCAAACTGGCATCTCAGCCAGCGGGGGAGTCCCAGAGGCCTAAAGGAGAGTTCTGCCAGTCTGCAGCGGCGCTGGAGGGGTGACATATGTATTTCACATTGCTGTTTATTTGAATTCAGCCAGACTCTTCTGCAGCATTTAATTGTCATGGACCTCATGTAGCAGGAGGCAGCTGAGAGCCTGAAATGAGCTCCCAATTTGTCTTTGGAAATTTTTCTCCATTATGAGACTAGAAAGATTAAAGGGATAATAATACCTTACACCCATATCATGCTTTCCCACTAGCAAAGAGCTCTCGGATGCACATTATCTTATCTGAGCCTCATGAGAGTCTTGTGAGGTGGCTACAAGAGGAATCATTATCTTAGAGGAGAAAAAATTACTACTTAGGGAAGTTACGCCTCCACCTTATATTCCAAAAATGGGTTGCATTTCTCAATTTTTACAAAAATTGACCAAACTCCAAGAAGGCTAACGCATGAAGGCAAGTGAGAAAGAGAATTTCCCTTCTCTTATGCATATCTTCTTTGTAGCCTCTTCCATCTCCGAAGCTACAATACAAGAGCTAGGAAGCAGCAACCCAACAACCAACACACACAAAAGTATGGCAACTGTCAACTTCCGTGATTGTATCCCTTATTCATTGTGCCCCTACTGTATGCCGTGGGAGGGGTTTTTAAAAAAGTGAATAAAAATCATAGTTCTTCTGGAGCGAGCCATCCAATAAGGGACATCAAATGGGCTGAGGACTACCACGTTAGGGAAAAGAAGAGGATCTCAGTTTGTCAGGAGTTGAGGGCAGGCACAGATGCTGGAATGCTTTGACCAAAGAGGCAGCGCGAGAGCTGATCCCTCACGCAGATCCTTGACAGATGAGACAGCAGCGACAACCCCAGGAGCTAACAACTCGTGATCCTGAGCTTACTGAGTGCTGAGCCCTGGGCTAAAAGGAGGGCGATCACATTCACCATCCTGCTGATGTGATCAGGTCAGTACTGAGCTATTGCACACATGACCACCAGCCAGCCAACCAAACAGCCCACACCTGCTTGCTTTTCCACTGGGCTCTTTTTTAAACCATATTTTGTTTTCAACATTTTTTTTCAACACTTCTTGTAGTATTCGAGAGGGCTATCCCCAGAATTTTAAAGAAATGTTTGGCTGCAGTGTTCCTTGAAAAATCAACTCTTTAGGCTGGGATGTCCTGGTGTCTTTGGGGGGTTTCAGGAGATACTTTGAGCAGCAGATGGTCTTGTATCTGCACCAAGTCAGATGTCCTTTCTGCACACAGGTGATATATATGCCTGTGCCCAAGAGAAACAGCCAGCCTTTGAAGGGGATGTTTTTTTCACAGTTGCTTGTTTATGTCTTGCCTTTTTGTTCTACCTTTATTCTTCTCCTGGAGGGAACATTCCTAATAGGATTAATGAATGGAAAAATGTAAATAATACGACTACTGAAATATAGATTTTCCAGGGATGCAATTTCTTACTGGCTTTGTAGAAGCTAGGTCACGTGATCCCATCTGTTAAATGGCTACTTCCCAGGCTGCCAGGAGAGGATTTCACAAATAAGAGCCAGAGCTGTCAGTGGCTGGTCTGGTCTGCCACGCATGGCTCCCAGGGGCAGCTGATCCTAGGTGGGGCAGGAGAGGAAGGTGCTGACTTGGAGAACAGAAATAACTTCCAACCATAAATTGGTGTCACACGGACACGAGTCCCGGAACAGCAGGCTGAGGACTTTTATGCCTGAACTTGAAACAGTCATTTGAAAGCTGGGGGAGGCATGGAGGAGCTTGGATTTGAAAAGAATGGGAGTGAGGAATGAACAAGAGACAAAGTGGATGATGACCAGGGGTCAAAGTGGCAGATCCTTATGCAACAACCAAAACTAATGAGGTATGTTTGCAGCCTTGACCACCTGGGGGAATTACCTGCAAGACTGCCCAAACCCAAGCTAGACTTCCCAGTGAGGAGAATCTGCCTTTGCAGTATCTCGGTGGTCCTAACTGGTTAGGTTGTCTGGTCTCTAGAGTTGCTGGATCTTGTATTAATGACTCCATTTCAGAATCCAAAGCTTTATAAAATACTTCTTCACTCGATTCATTCAGAGTCATCTTTGACATCACTTGAAGGAGAAGGAAATGGGATCTGTGCTGACCTTGTCTTCATCACCAACCGTCCTCTCAAAAGAGGAACCCGGACCCCCAAACAAGAAACCTGAAGAGCAAAGGGATGGCATCAGGAGCTACACCCCTGCCCCAGGGAGGGCAGTAGAGTGTGACTCTCCCTTCATTGGTACAGAAGGAAAAATCCTGAAAGAGGCTGATAGGGACTCCCGACCTGCATACGACTTCTCCCTGGTAGCCTCCTTCCCTCTCACCTTTCCATCTAAGGCTCTTCCTCCTCATGATCAGTGATATACATTTCAAACAAGACTGTCTAGGAGAGAGGCTATTCCTGGGAGCTGTTCTTGACCTGAACCAAAGCAGGAAGCATGAAGGTGCCAAGCTGTGAGCAAGAGAGGGGAAACCAGCTCGCCTTGCCAGGGTACCCTTGCCAGGGCAGGAGAAGGAGGGGGTTGAGAGCCAGGTGGAGATGCAAAGGGGTGAGATCCTAAGGCAGGCTGGCATCCAGGGCCCAGGCTTCCCCCGTGGCTCTGAGAGGTGGATTTCGTAAGGAGTTTCTGAGGAGAGCCATGAGACCATGAGTATGGATCTCCCACTGCAGCCAGGGAGCCAAAGAACAGTTGGGAAATTTCCCTGCGAAAAGGCTTCAATTTCCTCAGAACCCACTGTATTTCATGGGAAGAATGAGCTTGTGTTCCTCATTCATTCATTCATTCTTTCATTCATTCAACAAGCAGTTATTGAGTCTGCAGTGTATAAGGCGCTGCAGATCCCTGTGGATTCTGTGGTGAAGATTATATATAAAATCCCTGCATCAGGGAGCTGATCCCTGCCTCGAGGTGCCAGCATCTGAGTGCACAACCTGCAGAAGGTGGGACCATGTGGTCTCAGAGCTTTGGTATCTTGAGCAAAGATTACAAGTTAATTCTTTACACTCATTTTCTCCAGCACTCGCCTTGGCATGCTGTAGTAGAGAAAAGACAAAGCTTTGGAGTCAAGGAGATCTGTGTTCAAATCTTGACTCCACTACCAAGTGTGCCACCTGGGTGAGTTACCCAACCTCCCCAAACCTCAGTTTCCTTGTGAGTGAACTCCTAGCTGGAAGGGCGGATGTAAGGGACGTACGGTAAGTCATGCATGGTTCTCTGGCCCAGGAAGCGTTCAAGGAAAAGCGGCTATTGTGCCAACTCTGATCCTGCTAGACCCCCACTGCATAGCAATGATCCCACTGCCTTTTCCTGGTGGCATCAAAATTAGTAGATCATGGAAAGACTTCTCCCCCAAATTGATTCAAGTATTAGGGAACCAGGAATCTGGAAAATCAAAAGAACTTATTGTCAATTTTTCCATACTCTCCCTTCCTTTTCAAAAAAAGAAAATAGGGGGACCCAAGGGAGGAATGGAAAATAAATATTAGGTGGGTAGTCGTATGATGTAAGAGAACCACTCCCCACCCCCTCCCCACACGGCTAGCTTCAGTTCTTTCATCTGTAAGGGAAGGCTGGGTTTTTCTATGCCCCAGGGAGGCAAGAGGCTACTCCAGATCTCCAGCGTCCTCTGCACACCAATCAGGGTCAGAGCGGCAATGCCTTCAGAAATTTATTATCTTCTGCCCCATGGACGTGCAGCATCACTGAGAAGCCATGACATCACCCATTTGCCATGATGCCTGTCCCTCTGTAGTCCTCCTACAGAAACCAGGGCTGAGTCAATCCTGGAAATCGTGCTGTTGGGGAAGGTGTGCCTGGCTCCTGGGGACAGATTCCAACCATCTTAAACTAATCACTTGGTCATGCTTGGTCACTCCACATTTCTTTACCTCCATCCAGGCTCTCATGACCATGTGACTTTTGTTTGTTTGCTTATTCTTTGTCTCCCTTCACTAGAACATAAGCTGCATGAGATCAGAGGCTTCATCATGCCCACCCCTCTGGCCTCCGCTTTCTAGAAGGGCTGCTGGACACAGAGTGGGTGGCATTCAATACCCATTAACCGAGCAAGTACGTGAGCCAACAAATGTGTGTCAGTGATGCCCAGCACACGCAGAGGGCCCACAGGACGCCAACACATCCAGATTTGGCCATCAACCAATACGTGAAGCAAACGCCCAGCTCGTGAGTGGCCTCGGAGAGGCCAGACAGCACAATCCGGTTGCAATTATGCTCTGACACACAGTTTAGTATTGAGCAAATCAGATCCAATAGTCCCTCAGCTGCATGTCACCTCAATGGGTTGTCAGCGAGGTTTTCCCCCTTTTGCCTTGTTTAGGCAGATTCAGAGTCCTAAGAGTAGAGTTGATCTCAGGAAGGGCATGATGGGGTCTCAGATGCTGGGATTAGTTGGCCAGTTGGGTATATGGGAGGCTTATGGAAGACCAGTGAGGCAAAAGAGCCCAATGGGCATTTAAAATAAGACAATAGGCTGCCCACCCAAACAGATGCTTTCTCCATCCCCTGCCTGGCTTCAACAGTCTCTGCATCTCACCTCTCACAGTTCTGCTCAGACACGCCTCCTTCCTACCAGATCCTACCTGCTTTTAATTGTCCCCCTAATAACATTATGTCATTCCTAAATTTAGCTCTTTTAAAGTTCTATTTGTACCTTAACTAACCCCACCAAGCCTGTACCTGCCCTGTCCATGTAGAAAGAACATCATCTATTTATGTGGCCCCAGCTGGATGCCCCTCCAGTGGCTTTCGGAGCCATAGCAGAGTCCAACGATGTGAGAAGGACAGGAGATGTCCTTGGGATACTGAAGATGTCGGCTACTGGGCCCAGAAGGCCTTTATCTCAATTTCCTCAAATGCCTTCTATTGTTGCTTCATTGATTTTAGCTGCTGGTGGGACTGTTTGCCTGTTCATTAGAAAGGACTTCATTTCCCCTCCTCCCATTTATTTCGTTTTAAAGATTTTATTTACTTATTTGAGAGAGAGAGAAAGAGCACGAGCAGGATGAGGGGCAGAGGGAGAAGCAGGCTCCCTGCTCAGCTGGGAGCTTGATGGGGGGCTCGATCCCTGGACTCCAGGACCATGACCTGAGCCACCCAGGCTCCCCCTCCCATTTATTTTTTAATCTGCTCTACCCTTGGTGAAAGAAGTGAATCAGTCTGTGTCCACTGCTCCACAGCTGGGGGCTCAGTATTTTCCTTCCTGAGTGTAGCCAGAGGCCTGTCCGTTTGTCTAAAATAGACTCACTTGCAAATCTGCTTTGTTATCAGTGTTTAACCAGCGAATGAGCAGAGACCATACTGTGTACAGAAAGCATATGGGATTTAGAGGGATCTCTGTCTCATTTTCCTCAGGCCTGCCATTTTCCCTCCTGAGACAGACACAAAATACAGGATCAGCATGAGGATTAAATGAGGTGACCCGTAAAGAGCCTGGCACACAGGAGGTGATCAACAAATACTAGGTCTCTTCCTTACACCGGATATGCAATCTCCGCATTAGGGCCAAGGCGGGGAGGCAGAAAAATGACTCCCCGTGACTCTGGGCTATGGATCAGCCTCTCCCAACTTGATTGTCTCCAATCCCGATCTCTGTCCATGCTTTGGGACCATCTTCCCTACATCAATCCAGAATGTATTCCCCCAAACCCACGGGGAGTGTGAGACAAAATGCAATCCCTTTCCAGGCTCGTCAGTGCGTCGCTGTGTATCTGAATCAGAGTTGTAACAAAGGATGAAAAACATCAAAACAACAACAACAATCCCCTCTAAACGTTAGCAAAACAGTAGGAACTCTTCAGGACGCCAAACTGACCGGAAATGGAAAGTGGAGCAATGGCGCCACTAAGTGGTGAAACTGCAAATGGCAGTTTTGCCTGCAGGTTGTTCATGAACTTCATTGTCCTCGGAGGTACCTGGCAACCTGATGGCCTGGCTCATTAGAGCAGAGGGTTGATGGAGCTGGCTCACAGGCACGGGCCACAGTTCAAACCACTGCGAGGAAGCGCAGCAAGCAAGAGAGTGGGAACGGAGCCGCGGAAATGAACCCTTTTAGGGGGATACACAATAAATAATTGTATTATTTATGGCTTGTCAGTGGCACAGGGGTATTTTGCAACATGGTGTTCTTCTACCAGACCTGCCTCAGGATCACCCGGAAAGCCTGGTAAAGGTGCACATTCCTGGACCCGCCCCAGACCTACCGAGCCAAACCTCGGGATGGGGACTGAGAGTCTGCATTTTTAACAAGTATCCTGGGCAGCCGCGGGAATGTTACAATTTTGGGACCAGAAAGTGACCAGAAGTCAATGAATGAGGAGCCGTGAAGGTTTCCCGAACTCATTCTATAAAGAAAAGGTCAAAACAATGAATAGAGGAGAACGATCATGTTTAAAAGAGATAGAAACTTGAAGAGAAAAGGAACACCCTGAACGGTAGATCGGCACCTGCCCGAGCACGTGCACGCACACGCACGCACATGCACGCACGCACACGCACGCACGCAGTCCTGTCCGTGCAGCTGGACGGGTATGTGAACACGAGTTTTGTTTGCTGGACCCAGGATTTTTAAGGTCCTTATATTTTTTGGTAAATCAGGTACAAGTGGACCTACTTAAAAGCTGAAGTACTTCCCACGCGTTTTAGTCATGAATAATCCAGTTACTTTTGGGGACCTTTAGCCCTTCCCTCGAAACTGAGATCTGCTTTCCCCACCCTTTTAAGTTTTAAATTAGAAGAGTTGGGTTCTGGTCTTGGGTCTGCCATTGCTGGGTTGTTCAACTCTGTGGTTTCCGGGTCTCAGTTTCCTCAATCGGTTGGAGGAAGGAATTGAATTACATGACTCTGAGGACTCTACCAGTGTCCCTAGGACTCTCTTCTCCAGGATGATTGGCCCTGAGACCCTGTCATCACCCCCAGCCTGAGGCCCTGACCTGCTCATCTCACCCTCAGGGCTTGACTTCATCATGGGGTGCTGGTTCTCCAACCCCTAATGGGTTGGTCCTGGTGCCACTGATGTTAGAGGCTCTGATACATGGAAAACTTTGTAAGAACCCAGCAGTTGTATTCGTGGCAGGATTCCAGCTCCAGGGACAGGATTTCCCCCAGAAATTCCGGAGAGGGGTGTGGTGTGTCTCTAGGGCTGGAACAGGCCTTTACCGTCTCAGCTGCCAGGGGTGCCTTGCTAACTCATCAGGGAAACTTCCAGCCCCAGCTCCCTTCCTCTGTGTCCTGGAGAAGATGTCAATGGGGTAAGAAGTCGCAGGGAATCATGGATATAATAAAAGCCACTGAACTGTACATTTTAAAATGGAGAATTTTATGTTGGATGAATTATCTCAATTTTAAAAAGATTCAAATACTTGCTGAGGCAGAAGCCAAAGAGGCAGAAGAGGAGGAGAAAAGTCACAGAGTGGCTCTTAGGGGTAAAGAGAAGGGAAAGACTATTCCAAGATTCCCTGAACCAACTCCTGGCAGAGGATTTTCCTTTTGGAAGAGGAATTCAAACTGAGTGCCTTCATCCTCTTACTTGAATTAAAATGTTGGATAATTTGTATTCCGATGGAACCCAAAAGCTGAGTCCTAGAAGAATAAGTTGGCGTATGAGAACCCCCCGCCCCGCCCCTGTCCGGGGTGAGGGGATGGTGGGAGAGCAGAGCAGGGTGCGGCCTGGGCCCACCTCAGCTCCAGTCCTCCCAGGATGTCCCTTCCTATGGATCTCAGCTCCTGGTTCTTTATAGCTTCCAGACAAGTGTCGGCTGGGGGTTCTGGGTCCCCCTATCCACCCCAGCCTCTTGTGGAAAAACCCCCTTTCCTTTTTGTTCAGCTGAGACTGAGTTGGAATTTTCCAAGAGGAACCGTTTCTCAGAAACTTAGGGAACCAAAAAAGCACAAAGGTATTAGAAAAAACCCACAACCATCCATGCCACTAGAGGGTAGATTTCCACTGTGGTCAGAACGCAGGCCAAAGTTGGGGGAAGAGAGTTAGTGGGATCTCTTCTCTTATCTCAAATCTGAACAGGGGCCCTGCTCACGAAGACCCCTCTTTGGGGCCTTTAGTGTCTTTCCTTCCCAGTCTCCTCCTGCCCTCCGGACCTCCCATGAAGCCATGTCTGAGGCTGGGCCTTGGAGAAGGAGTCTTCAGCGGCCACATCTCCAAGGGTTTAGGTAGGGCCTTTTTCGGTACTCCTTCCCAAATTAATCCCAGAATTACAGAGTGACAGATCTGGTAGAAACCATGTTGACCACCTGGTCCAACTCATCCTTCTGGTAGAAGTGTTTTTCCCAGGACGACCCAGGGTGTCAGGCTGAAGGTGCTCACAGGGGGCCACAGAGCTGGCCACCTGGCATGGGGCACCTCGGAAGCCAGGGCCGGCCCTTCTGCAGCTTTAGAGAAGAGAATAGAAGAACCTTGAGAGGTGGCATGGGGGTAGAGGGAAGAGAGGAAAGAAGCGCCATACCAAAAATTCTGTTGTCTGGTGGCTGGTGGGTATTTTGCTGTAGGCAGGGCTGGACTGGAGAAGCATGGCCAACCAGCCTGAGGGCGGGCCATTCCCACAATCAGAAAGACAGAGGGACAGTAACTCCAGGCTCACCCCACATATCTCTGAGTCTTGCTGAAAGTGCTCACAAATGTCTGTGAGTCGGTGCTGGTGGCCCCCTGCTAACTATCCTTCTCATCCCCTGGCAGCCCTGGGCCCACGGACGTACTGAATTCACTCTGGCCTGTGCCTAGTGACCTTGGACAACCCTGTGCGGACTGGCCAGACAATGAAAGTCCTGTAAGGTGAGAGACTGTCTCCTCTTTGTCACCCTCCCTCAGGGGCACCCCGCAACGAGGTACCACAAGCCCAGGCCCCAGACGCTGCTATTGAGTGGTACAGATTTTTCAGGTCTCACCACACACACACAGACACACACACGGCCATTTCTGTCAAGGTAGGTGTCCCAGGGTGACTTCAGCACTCTCCTGTACCCCTGGGTTGTGCCAGGGTCTGGCTGCCTCTTTCCGAATATGCCCTGTGGTCCCTTCCAGGGGCTTTTCAATTTGGCCTTGTCCGGGGTCACACACTACTTAGGACATATTATTTCTAGAAACACAATGGAGGCTAGAATTTGGATCAGGTTTCTGCTCAGGGAATTTTTTCCAGCCAATCTGGATTCAAATAGATATCTGGGACGGGAGCTCAGCAGGAGTCCCCATCCTGCAGCAGGCCCATCCTTGCCTGGAATGCTGAAGGATGGTGCTGAATACACCAGCAGAAGCAGCCCCAGCCTCAGCTCCCCAGGGGTTTCAAGGGATGGGGGGCTGGGGAAGCAGGGGGAGGGAGATCTCTTCTCCCTCCAACATCAGACCCCACTCCCATCCCCTTGGACTTTAAGAAAATCGTTCACTAGCCTTAAGCTCTCAATTCTTTGATTATCAAAACTTTCTGAGATCGGTCTGAGGCTCCTGGTGCAGGGACCTTGGTGGTGAGAAAGGATTTGTAGCAGCATTTGTCCCCCGAAGGACCATGAGGTCACAGGAGTGTCTGTCTCTAACGAGGGGCCTGAGGCAGGCTTGGTGGAGGCAGCACAGCAGAGGCAGGAGCAGAAGGAAAAGAAGGAAACCCACGGGCGATGGTCCCTAGCAAGCCACTCCAGAAACCCAGCGCTCTGGCGAAGACCTACCCACTCGTGCTCACAGCTCTCGGTGGCCAGGAGCAGGGGGTGTTAGTGATCCCATCCTGCTTTCAGTACTGACTTTCCAGGTCTGAGCATGGATCAGGGTGATGGAGCAGAAATGTGCTTCCTCTGGGTCAAAGGTCCCCATCGGGAGAAGTCTGGCTCACAAACAGAACCACCTAGCGCTCCTCAGAGCTCCTCTGAAGCTTGCCTCAGAACCTGGTTTGCAAGCTGTCTGCATGCTAAGCCTCACCACATCTAGATCTTAACTTCATCCCCGGGGGTGATCGGTGGCTTCAGCCCTAGACCAGGATCTGGGTACCTTCCTACATACAGTTGCTGTGTGAGTCCTAAGTAAGACTCGAGCATCCGGGACCCGGAGGAAGGGGTTCCTGTGGGCCAGAGAAGGTGGCCACAGCTTGGCCAAATGAAGAGGAGGGAAGGCGATTTGGGGGGGAGGGACCATGAGTCAGTCACCAGGATGGGGCTTGGGGGACAGGGTGAGGCCGTGTCTGTCTAGTCAACCGACTGCATCGGAGCTGTCTGCTGGAAATCTTGGCCCTGGAGGGACCGTGCGGCCGACTACGTGCCCTTATCGTGCAAGGCCATGAGGACCGCAGAGAAGGGCCTGGAGCCAGGGCAAGGGGCTGTCGGTGCAGCCGCTTAGAAGAGGGGTCCACACTCCAGCGGAGAACCACTTGGCCTGAGGACGCAGAGCCTTCTGGAGCCCTGACGGCAGGCCGGGCAGCGCTGCGGGTAGTTCAGACATGGTTTCTCATCCGACCTTCCTAACGATTCTGACACACGTGTTACTGTCGCGTCCACGCGGCAGACGGCGAAACTGGGGAAACGGGGCGGCTACGCAACGCGCCCGAGGCTCTAGCAGCAAATGGCGGAGCCGGATTCGGCCCCGGAGTCCGGATCCGGAGTCCGGCCCACAAGTAACCCCCTGACGCCGTCCTTGCCCTCAGGTCAGGACCCGAGGAAAACGCACAGACGAGGACAAAATACGGCTCTGCCCGTGGGACGCTGGAGTGGACGCTTTCTACGTGACGTGACGTCTGACCCGCTTCATCGGTCGGGCCTGGAGACGCAAAGGCGAAGAGAATTCCCTGGGGGAGCTGCTAGCCTAGAGGGGGTGGCGGCATCTGGGACTAATCAGAGCAGCCTGCACAGAGCGCGAGCCCGGGCTGTCGCAGCACAAACACGTGGGGGGGGGGGGG
>NW_024425563.1:18321867-18342258 GCF_017311325.1 Ursus maritimus | reverse complement strand
GGGACCGGGGCGAGGGGCGCGCTGCAGGAGCCCAGGCCCAGGGGCCGAGACACGGCACGCTCCAGCTCGGCTGGAGGGAAGGCCTTACCTGTGCGGGAGCCAGTCAGGTGCTTCTGGAGTCGGCGTCCGCTGTGAAGGCTTTGGGTCTGAAGAAGTGGCAGCCACTGCGGGCCCTACAGTGGGAGCCGTAGGGTCAGTTTCAGGAGCCCGCGAGGCAGGTGGACTGGATCGGAGGTATCCGGGTGGGGAGACCGGCCGGCGCCAGCGCAGTCATCCAGCTCAACAGGGCACAGGTGTGCAGGCCTCGGCCGGGGGGAGGCGGAGGGGGATCCAGGGAAGGGTGTGGATGCTAAAACCGCTCTGGGGACAGAGGTCAGCCGGTGGTCAAGGGGCGGGGCGGCAGTGAGAAAGGAGAGGGAGGCCAGGGGATTCCCAGGCTTCTCAACAGGGCAAATGGGGACGTTCTGAAGCCAGCCGGTAGGAGGGGCGGGGACTCCCCCCGGGCCGTGGCTCCACCCCCTCTCCCGCTCGGTTTGCAGGTGGCCGGGCTTGCGGCCTGTTCTCTCAGTGTGGTTCCCACACCGCGACTTCCATCAGGATCAGAATCGTGTGGCTTGTCTGGTAAAGATGCAGGTGCCCACGCCATACGCAGAATCTCTGGGAAGGAAAGGGTGGAGCCCCGGCATTGGAAAAAACCCCGATCCTAGGTATTCGTCGTTCCTTCCCCCCACACACCCCGCCCCCACTTGTTCTCAGTCTCCTTAAACTGGGATGCTGGGAACATAATAAAAAGAGCAAGTTTTAGAGGGAAGATAATGAGTGTGGCTTTCAAGGTGTTCGCAGATGTCCAATAGGCAGTTAGATACTACAAACTCGAGCTCAGGAAAGCCACTGGGGCCGAGTTGGATATAGATATTCAGGAACATAACCGGAGGAATAATTTGAAACTGTGTGCGATTTTTCTCTTTTGTCTTCACAAGTCTATGACCTTTACACATAGTCTGCCTCAGGCAACAAGATGTCTGGGAAGAGATTAGAATTTGTTATAGAAGGATTGCTGAGGAAAACGCTAAGTTGATATTCAACTTTTGACATTCAAAATAGGATTACAGCAGGACAATAATCTTTAAACCAGGACTGCATCTTGAGGGAGGATTCACCAAATTCCTTTACTTCCCTCTTTCCCTGTTGGTTCCTTAAGAGCTGGGCCCCTGCCCCGAATTTTAGGCTCAGATAGAAATCTGGAAGAGGGTAATGTGATATAAGGAGGTCAAAATAAAAAGCCAGCTGAACGGGGGAGAGTTAAGGGAGAAGAAGGAGATGATGGCTGTAGGAGGGGCAGGAGGCTAAGGATTCTGCCGACAGTGACAGGTAAGACTGGGCCCTGTCATCTGACAACCTGACTGGGCCCCAGGTGGGCAGAGCCCACAGCAGCTGGTTCAAGATCAGAGGCCGTAAGAGCACACAAGAGGCCGGCCAAGGTCATCATCCTGGAGAGCCAGTGACCCCACTGGAGGACTGGACGAGCACCCCCACGACCAGGGGCCTCTTCTCCTAGCAGAGATAGGCTATGGCAGCTCAAAGACCGAGCGTCTTAATCCAAGAAAGCCTGAACAGACGCCTGACTTGATAGTTACCCAGCCTGATCAAGCTTCATTTGTCGTCTGAAAATTGCAGTTTGAATCCTGTACATCCAAGATGTAACGTGGGTTAAATATTCAGCTCAGGGGAGGAGTCCATAGGTGGTAGTAGAAGCTCTGAGAATAACCGGAAGTCGCTGAGGAATGTGGGTGGAACGAGAGCAGAAGCCTGGGGGAGGGGACAGGTGGGCAGAGACGTGCGAAGAGCCTGAAGCTGGTGGTGCCCGAGAGCCTGGAAACATCGGTTCAGGAAGCCCATGGTGAGCAATGCCGCACCAGTGCAAGAAGGGAGGAAGAAGGTGGAGGAAGAAGGTGGAGGAAGGCTCATTTGATTTGACAGTTAGGAGATGTTTAAGAAGTAGGTGGGAGTAGTGCCAGGAAAGAAAGCTGCCGGGCAGATGCTGGTGTTGAGTGAGTGGGTGATGGAAACAGCTGGAGTCAGCAGGTCCTTTGAAGGGCTTGTCCGTGGAGTAGACCCAGGCAATACACAGGATGACAATTTGAGGGGTAGCGAGAACAGTACTATGGAGGACCTGGGATGAGAGAAAGGGATGCAGCCAATGAGAGAAGGTCAAGGTGCTAGGAAAACAAGAGGCTATCAGCGTGTGATGGTCGAGCGGGATGTCTTGGGGAGAACGCGAGAAGGGATGACCAGGAGAACAGGTGGGGGGACTGACTCTGTGAAGGAGGAAGGGGCGTCTCTCTCCAAGAAGCCAAACCCCTGAGGACACAGCTGTTCTTAGCTGGAGATGATGGTTTATTCATAAATGAGGCTAAAGACCTGTCCCCCCCTTCTTCCTTTAGTGACCAGAGTGAGGTCATCTGTAGGTGAGGCTGCCCAACCTGGGAGGCGTCAGGTGATGGGGGACAGAGGAACACAGTGCCGTGTGTGGAAGATGCGCGTGTGCCCTGGGTTCTTGGCCTCTGCTCCAGGCCCACCTCTCATCAGTGCCAGGGATGGTGCCCATGCAGGGGCTTGAGCACTGACAGCTGGCAGTGGGAACAGTGGAATTTTATAAATGGAGGAGCCCAGGGAAGCAGGGGTTCCCCCTGGAAACAATCCCCAAGGTTCTGTCATTTTAATTGCTGGTGAATATACCTTTATGAATAATTTTTACTTATCGCCCAAAGAATATTATCAAACCAATAACAGGAATATTTTTTTTAAATCAAGCTTTTATTTTTCCAAGTTTCTTCTTAGTCCCAAACCTAATGCTCTTGTGATTTTTATGTGGTTTTTAGCCACAGAGCACAGATTTCAGCAGATTGTATTTTCTGAAAAAAATGGCCAGAACAACATTGCCAGTCCCGCATGCTGGTCCAGAAACTTGTCACTCTCTCATGAAAGGTAGAGTCTCTTTTCCTTCCCCTTTGGAACTGCCTGGGACTTTGTGACTGTCTCAATGAATGGAGATGAGGTGGCACATAATTTTTTAAGACTAGGTCATATAAGGTGCATTGACTTCCGCCTGGCTCTCTCTCTGGGGACTCTCAGCTTTTGAACCCAGCCAGCATGCTTCAAGGAAGCCTAACCTGCACACCAGTGTCCTGGCCAGAAAGTCCAACTGCGGTCTCAGCTGCCAGCCAGCATCGATAACCAAACATGGGAGCAAATGAGCCTCGGAGGATCCGGGCTTGGCGGAGGCCCCAGGCGCAATGGCTCCAGGGAAGTCAAGCACTTGTGTCCTGTCTGAACTCCTGATCCATAAAAAATGGTTGTTTCATGCCCTTAAGTTTTAGGGTAATTTCTCTGCAGCCATGGTAACCGAAACACACACAGCGTTTCGTTTTAGAGCTTTTGCGTTTGTTCGCAAGAGCATTTACTCATGTTGCCTCCTAGCCATCATTACCTTATTGGCTGCAAAATATTTCGAGTTCATGTAGTATTGCTTATTTAAATATTGTGCTGTTCTTGGCTATTTAGGCTGCTTTTCATTTGTCACTATTTAAGTAATGATTTTAAAAGTTGTATATAGCACTTTTTTTTTCTTTGAACTGCTTCATTGGGACAAATTCCCAGAACTGGAATTACTTTGGGGTATGAACATTTTTATGGCTCTACAAATGTGCTAACTATCCAGTTCCTTCTCAAACAAAATAGCATCAATCGATTCTGCCACCCATTGTGTCTGGCAATTTCGGTACATAAAGCCACCCCAAATTTGTTTTGAACTGAAGTGAGGTATAAATAAACAGCTGCCTTAAAGAAAAACCTTTACTACAATGTCGTCGGCATTCGACACCATCACTGCTTTTCATTTTTGCTGATTTGATCACTGTAATTGGATTTTATCCCTGTTATCATTTGTGTCTGTTGGGTGAGTACTGAAGCTGAGATTTTGCTGTATTTTAAAAGTGGTTTTTCCGTATTGTAAAAATTGTAAAAAATCATTTTATACATAGAAATGTCTATGTATATTCTTTATCCAATGTATTTATAAGAGCTCTTAATATCACTTTTTTTTTAACTATAAGTCACAGTTCATTAGTAGATTATGAAATCAATTAAGTGGCTCATAGCATGCATTAAAAGTTAGAATAGAATAAAAACATAAAAAACGTATTCTCTGATAATATCAGAATTAAATAAAAATATAAGTTCACGCATAGCGTGGGTTTTTTTTGTGCAAAACTTTCAGTTTAAGTATGTTTTGGGTCATGATGCAAATTTTTAAAAGTTGGCCTTATCAGAATATATTTATCAGGCCCTTTTCATATTGATGTAAACATTTCCCAAGCTGCATCTTACCTTTTTATATTGAATTATTTTTCTTTTGTACCATTTTAATTTTTCGTGTGGCCTAGCCCGGCAGTCCTTTGTCATTTCTTATTTCAGTTGAAAACAGAAATTCATCTTGTTTCTACAAAGCTGATAAATGATCCGTCCCATTTTTGTTGACTCAATTCTTACTGAAGCGTTCTCTGGACACCCCTGAACTTATAAAAATTCATGTCGGTTCAGCAAAATGCAAATGCGGAGCTCAGGCACAAATGCTATTGTGGCGTGCGCAGATCTAGAATACGCCGTTGCCAGGAGAGCATGGGCTCCTGTTCCCACCCGCAGTCGTCAGAGCTCATGTTGCCTCAGCAAAGTCAGGCACGAACAACGCATAAGCGAATGTTCTCATAGTTGTCCAAAGGTAGTTACAGAAGGATCCACGAACTTGAAGAGAAAGCAATGCTGAAAATTCTTGAACACGTGGAAATACTCAGAATAATAAGGAGCACGGAGTTTGAGGATATAAATTGGTTGGAGGTTAAGAAAATGGTAATAATGATCATGACTAGGTATTCTGTATTTTCGGGGCGCATTTAGTCCTCACCATCACCTGTAAGGTTTATCATTACTTGCATTCTGCAGGTGCGCAAATGTCGGTCCCAGAAGGCTCTGTGACATGCCCAAGGGTACTCGGCGGTTAGGTGCCCCGGACCTGACCTTCAGGCCCATGCCCCTAATCACTGCCCCCTGGCGCGTCTCATAGGGGAGCCAGGGCTTGCAGTCAAAGGAAAAAAGTGACTGCCTGGGGGCAGTTACTTACAATTTGGGAGTTGCAAAGGAATACTTCTGTTGCTCTAGGGGAACCGTCCAGATTTCCCCTTCCACTCTGGATGTTTCAAATCACTGGATCTCGTCACGGAGAATAAAAGCAGCTGCTAGCCGTGTTTCGTATTTCATCTATTATGTTGCTGGACTCCATTCCGAACATGGACATTCCTAATGTTACAAGTGCTCAGAGAGGCAGTGGAGATGGTGGCTCGGGGCACAGATGTGGCAGCCCGTGTGCGTGGATGTGTGACTCCGCTCCTCACTTGTAAGGTGGAAATAATAATAATACACTCCTATTATTGCAGACAGCACGGATCCAACGGAAGTGGTGCATTAGTCATATTAGTATTATATAACAGTGATTTCTTTGAAGCCGGCGCACAGGTATCCCCCACTTTTCAAAAGTCCTCCTTATACCACTTTCCTTTTACAAACATTAGTACCTGTTTTCAACTGAAAGAAATCCAAAGAGGATTTTCGCTTTTTTTTTACAAAAAAAAAAAGGCCAAAAGCGCCCACAGCGCTCAGGGAGCCCTTAATGGAGGCAGCCAGTACCCTGCAGAGTGGGGGCGGTCCCCCCGAGCCCCGCCCCAGGAATGACACCCAGCGTCTCAGCAGCAAGCCCCCTGAGCTGTGAACTGTGGGAGCATCTGCTTTCTCTCGCTTTATTTTGTGCATCTGTTAGCAAGGTGTGTCCTCAGGTACCAGAAAAGCTTGGCAGGGGTTCTTTTTGGGGTCTGGGAATGCTCCAAAATTTATCCATGTAAATTAATGGTAATCTTTTGTTTTGGTTTACCCCCTTTGGGTGAGGAAGGTGTTCAGAGGAAGGTCCATTCTACTTTTGGGTAGCAGGGGAAGGCTGTATTTTATATTGGTTACACTCCGGTTTCTCTGGACTTCAGGAGATAATCTAGTTCTATCAGCAGCATATTTACAAAGTTATTATGTCGATGTGTGTAAGTTACATTTCATCACCTGGCATTTTGCTATCTAATTCCTCAGGTTCCAGGGTACATGCTGCTTGGGCGGGGGTGACCATATTGTGTCCTGGCTTACACTTGCTGTCCCAGCGTAATTACTAATAGTGCCCCCTTTCAATTCAAAAGCCTCCTGGTTTGGAAGATAAACCATAGGATCATCATTTTTGGAGAACTGCAATCACTCCTATCCCTGGTCACTGCTACATTAAATGATCTGGGTCAGGAGGACCAAAGCCTGGCATAGAGTCAAGGGTAGAGGCTCTTATTTTTCATGCCAGAACCCCTTCAGCCGGCTGCCAAAGCCTCGGAACCCCTTTCTAATCATAATTGTTTTGTTCTGTTTTTTGGGTTTTTTAAAATTTAAGTTCAATTAATTAACATGTAGAGTATTATTAGTTTCAGAAGTGGAGTTCGGTGATTCATCGGTTGCATGTAACACCCAGTGCTCATTACATCACGTGCCCTCCTCCATGTCTATCACCCCGTTACCCCATCCCCCCACCGCCTCCCCCCCAGCACCCCTCAGTTTGTTTCCTATGGTTCAGAGTCTCTTACAGTTTGTCTCCCTCTCTGATTTCATCTTGTTTTCTTTTTCCCTCCCTTCCTCTAGGATCCTCCGTTTTGTTTCTTAAATTCCACACAGGAGTGAGATCATATGATAATTGTGTTTCTCTGATTGACTTATTTCTAAGCATAGTTTTTTAATACATAAAAAGTGTACAAGATTACAAAGGAATTCCATCATTTTCAGAGAACGCGATCAAAATATTGAAAAAAAATGAATGAGATGTCGTAATATACACACTTTGTATCGGGGATTAAATAACAGATCTCGTGACTGATAGCTACTGCAATTTTAAAACAGTGATGAGCGTAAATGGTATTTTGAGATCTCTATGGCAACGTGATACAGAAACGCCTATGATTTCTGTTAGTGATGAAGTCACAGCATTTCTGCTTATAGAATACAATTCTTTCCCTATCCAGGGTCATAGACCTCTTGATCCTGTTCAGGCCTCTTGCGGACTGCACTTTCCAAACCCCTGCACTAGGGCGAATGTGTGCCCCACCAAGAGGCAGGCAGATTGCACAAAGATCAAAAGAAAAGAAAAAGACTGTAATGGTCATCGGTTTGGTGACGGGCACAAGAAGTGGAGGAGAAGCGGATGTGAGAGGTTGCCAGGACGTGGATGGACAGAACAGAAAGGCACGCTGGCTCTGTCACTGTCTCTGTTGACAGAGAGAATATGGATGAGTACAGCCCATCCAGGATACGGCCTGCTGGGAACATGAATTTGCACAGTGGCTCCAAATGTGAACTCGGAAGTCTGACACACCTGGGCCTCAACCCAACCCCTGCCATTTGCCAGCATGTGCTTTGCACAATCACATAACTGCTCTCTGACTCAGTTTCTTCTGTTTAGTGCTAATGATAATTACCTATTGCACAAAATTGCTCTGAGGATTAAACAAGATGATGTGTGTAAAAAGCTTGGTGCAGGGCGCCCGGGTGGCCAGTTGTTAAGCGTCTGCCTTCGGCTCAGGGTCCCGCGGGATCGAGCCCCAAATCGGGCTCCATGCTCCGCTGGGAGCCTGCTTCTTCCTCTCCCACTCCCCCTGCTTGTGTTCCCTCTCTCGCTGGCTTTCTCTGGGTTAAATAAATGAATAAAATCTTTAAAAAAAAAAAAAAGCATAGTGCAGTGTCTGGTAATTTTTATAAGCCCTCCACCAAGAGTTCTAGCAAGAGTATCGTGGTTATTGTTGTCACTAGGAAGACCCACTTCCCAGCAGTCAACCAGGCCTCCGTGCAAGGCAGGCAAACATTGGGGTTGACTCACAGGCGGCCAGCAGGAGGCAGCAAACACCATCCTATAGGCTGAGGAGGAAAAGAAAAGGCAGTGGTGTGTGTGGATGGAGAGAGACTTCCTTCCGCTTCCACAGAATGAACTCAGTGAGCTAGGTTCCTTCTGCCCCCTTTGCTTGGCCCCCAGTGCCCAGAAGCGTCCAGTCCCCATTCTAGACCACTGAGGCGCTGTCAGGAATGTTCTGGGGAGGCCAGGGCCAGGGCCAGAGAGCGGTTGTTTGCATATACCCCATCCTAGCCAAGCAGTGACTGGAGACAGCCATGTATTTGGGTCCTGGGAATAATTGTGCATACAGTTTGGGGCCTCTCAGTCTCCTCTCACTTACTCCCTCCTTAAACTGTTCTCTACCTTTCACCTACCCTCCAGGTAGTCCCAGAAGCCAACGGTGTTCTCACGGGCTGTGCCCAACTAAAGGGATATCCAACCAAGGACATCCGGTTCTGTCCTCCTCTCCTTCCACGATGAGGACGTGATTGTCTTATGCTATCCTGTACTGAGTAATCTGGAAGGCTTCTGAACTACAGTCACCTGTGCACATACGGAGAGAAATCATCCCTTTTGTATAGTGGCAGGGAGCTCGCAAGCTGTTGGTGTCACGATCATATCGCCTGGTCCCTCTGCAGTCCTCCTTCAGAACATCCCAGAAATGAGATGTCATTCAGTAGGATGGCAGGAACACAGCATGAGACAGGCAAGTTGAACAAGCATCCGTTAAACTGCTGATAAGGGAAAGTGCTTCCCTCCTCCAAGTGACTGACTAACCTAGGAATCATTCACGGGTCTGTATCTTGAGGATGGAGTGATCTCCTTTTCGGTGCCCTTTAACCACAGAACTGAACTCCGTCCCCAAGAACGCTTACTGAAAGGTACTAAAACTTGGGAAATGAGCAGAGAGAGAGGGAGAACCAAGAGATCCAACTTGATTCTCCATTGAATGATTTTAATTTTTCTGCAACTTTTAAGGGCCAGAACTTTTTCACAAATGAAATCTTGCACAGTTCCAACACACAAAGCGGATACAAGGGAATTTGCCCTGGTTGAGGCAGGAAGGGGAAGGAGAGAGGAGACTTATGCCACCCTTCTTGACCCTCAGCTCTCACCAACCAATCCAGCCTTCCTTGAAAATGCAGTTTGAAACCCTTGGATGTCAAACCAGTCTAGTCTCTAGTTCAGATGAGGCCACAAATCGAGGGTTTGAGGTTTCCAAGACACTGTGTCCGGACTAAGATGACACCAGTGTAGGTGACCCGTAGGAAAAGAACGCTGGATAAACATCCAAAGACATAAGTTCTGATCCTGGCTCTTCCACCAGTTGGCTGAGTGGTCTAGACAGAGTCCCTTGGACTCTCCTACATAATGAAACCGAAACTATATGACCTCTGAGAGCCTTTCCAGAGCCAACGTTCTTGTCCAAATTGGCTGATTTATGGTGACTGGGAGGGAAGCCTACACAATTCTCTTAGTGCCCAGGTCCAGACTGGGAGCCTCGCTGCAGGCTCATGTGGAAATGGGCAAATGGAATGTGCTTTTAGGGGCGCCTGGGTGGCTCAGTTGGTTAAGCGTCTGCCTTCGGCTCAGGTCATGATCTCAGGGTCCTGGAATCAAGCCCCACATCGGGCTCCCTGCTAAGTGGGGAACCTATTTCTCCCTCTGCCCTTCCCCCTATGTATGCACACTCTTGCTCTCTCTCAAAAAATAGATAAAATCTTAAAAAAAGGCGGGGGGATATGTTTATAGCCATCTTCTCCTCTGCCCTGTGCTGGTCCTATGCTGGGTCCTTGTGGCCTCCCCACTACATTGAACTATGGGTAGGTACATGCCCCCCATGGTCAATGCCCCCTGCTCCAGTTCCACAAAAACGTATCTGACTTCTGTCCTGGGTCTTCAGGCTGACCCTTCCTTCCCGGGCACCAGTTACTTTGAACTATGAGTAGGTACATGCCCCCCATGGTCAATGCCCCCTGCTCTGGTCCCTTTGATCCTGTGCTCCAGTTCCACAAAAACATATCTGACTTCTGTCCTGGGTCTTCAGGCTGACCCTTCCTTCCCGGGCACCAGTTACTTAACATGTATGTCAAAGGCACTGAGAATTCTCTTTCCAAAATCTGCTGCCTCGTGTGTGACCACCTCTCTCACTTCTTAATGCCACTGCCACTATTCCTGGTTTGCAACTCAGCATACCTGGCTTATCACTACTGAACGGGTATCTTATCTACACAGCACAGCAAACCAAGAACAGTAGGGGAGAACATAGATCTTTAAAAGATAATTCTGGTGGCGCCTGGGTGGCTCAGTCGGTTAAGTGTCTGCCTTCAGCTCAGGTCATGATCCTGGGGTCCTGGAATCAAGTCCTGCATCAGGCCTGCTCCGTGCGGGTTCTGCTTCTCCCTCTCCCTCTGCCGCTGTCCCTGCTTGTGCTCTCTCGGGATCCAGCCCCGCATCAGGCCTTCTGTTCCGTGCGGGTTCTGCTTCTCCCTCTCCCTCTGCCGCTGTCCCTGCTTGTGCTCTCTCACTTTCTCTCTCTCAAATAATCTTTTAAAAAAAGACAATTCTGTTTTTAAACAAACAAGCAAACAACCCTGTCGTTAATTTTGCTGAATAACGTGCAGTTGGGCAGAGTTTTCTGTGTCTAGAGTTAAGATAGGCATGAAGTAGTGCCTGACTGGCTCAGTTGGTAGAGCGCATGACTCTTGATCTTGAGGCTGTGAGTTCGAGCCCCATGTTGGGTGTAGAGATTACTTAAATAAAAAAACTTGAAGAAAAAAAAAAGAAACAGTCATAAAAATTAGTTTCAGTGTGATTGAGTGGAAAGGTCACAGAATGAGAAGACGGAGCTGTGGACTGGCTGTGAGATATTTGGCATAGCAATGAACTTTTCTTGATTTAAGTTCATCATCTGTAAAATGAGAATCATGATACATGGGTCTCATGGGAGTGTTGCAAGGATCAAATGAGATCATTCGTTTTTCTCAGCATTTATGTTTTCTTATGAAATATATATACAAAAAATGCATAAAATCTCTGTATCCCATTTAAAGGACTAAAATAAAACAAACACACATATTCCCAGAACCCAGGGTAAGAAATAAGTAATAACTTAGAAATGTTTTCATGTCCCTTCCTGATATCAAACCTCACCCGACCTTCACCTTTTTTTGTGTGTATGTGGTAAGTTCAGTCTGTGTCTTCCGGGGTCTGTCTTTGTTTCTCCAGCTTACTGAGATATCATGGACAGGTCACATTGCGTAAGTTTAAGCTGTACAGTGTGATGATTTGATGCAGGTATATATTGGGAAATGTTTACCGCAATAAGGTTAGTTACCATATAATTACCATTTTGCTGTTGTTATACTGAGAACATTAAAGCCCTATTCTCGTAGCAACTTTCAAGAACACAATACAATATTGTTAACTAACGTCACCAGGCCATACATGAGATGCCCAGAACTTATTCATCTTACAACTGGAAGCTTGTGTCCTTTGACCGACATCTCCCCATTTCCCCCACCGCCCCCAGCTCCTGACAACCACAACTCTGATTTCTGTTTCTGTCAGTTCGATGTCCTTAGTTGCCACACATAGATGAGATGATATAGTATTTGTTTTCCTCTGACTTACCTCACTTAGCATAATGCCTCAAGGTCCGTCCAAATCGTGGCAAATGGCAGGATTTTCTTCTTTCTCGGGGCTGAACAATTCCATTATGTATACACCACATCTTCTTCATCCATTTACGCATGAATGGACACATACGTTGTTCCATGTCTCAGCTATTGTGACTAACACTGCAATGAATCTGGGGATACAGGTATCTCTTCGAGATGGTGATTTTGTCTCCTTTAGATATATACCCAAAAGGATTGCTAGACTATACGGTAGTTCCGTTTTTAATTTTTTGAGGAACGTTTATACCATTTTCCATAACGGCTGCACCAATTTGCATTCTCACCAACAGCACACGAAGGTTCCCCTTTCTCCACACCCTCGCCAACACATTATTTCTTGTCTTTTTTATAATAACTATTCCAATAGGTATGAGGTGATATCTCATTGTGATTTTTTAAAATGTGCTCATTTATTTCAGAGAGAGAGAAAAAGAGTGTGCAAGTGGGGGGACAGAGGGAGAGAGAGAATCCTTGAACAGGCTCCCTGCTGAGCGTGGAGCCCTAAGCAGGGCTCGATCCCACGATCCTGAGATCATGACCTGAGCCAAAACCAAGAGTCAGACACTTAACCGACTGAGCCACCCAGGCGCGCCTGTATTAGTAGACTCTTACGATATGTATTTCTCTGTGACTAACTTTTCTCACCTCGGTCTTCTGTTATTGAGATTTATTCATGTGAAAGCATCCAGTGGTAGATCGTACGCAGTCAGGATACGCCATGGTGGACATATGAGACGGCTGTGGAGATGTCCTTTATCAAGTTAAAGTTTTCTTCTATTGTGAGTCTGCCAAAAGATTTTATCATAACATGATTTTAATGTAGCAAACATTTTTTATTTGAATACCACCTATACCCTTAATTTATTAATATAGTAGACGGCGTTAATGATTTTCTAATATAAAATCAACACAGTATTCCTGTGATAAAATTGCATTGATCATTTATACGTTATTGGATGTGACTAAGTCTATTTTGTTTAGGATTTTTACATATCTGTTCTTCAGTGAGATTAGCCTGTACTTTTCCTTCCTTGAACTGTCCTAGTAATTGGAGTATCAAATTTGTGCTGGCTGCATAAAATGATTTTGAAGTATTCCCTCTTGTTCTGCTTTCTGGAACAGCTTGTGTTGGGTTGACATTGTACCTAGAATGTTATGAAACATAACACCACCTCTATAAAGCCATCTTTATCTGGTATTTTCTTTGTGGAAATATTTTTAATAGTTACTCTACTTCTTCAGTGGTTTTAAGATGTCATAAATTATAAGACTCCTAAGTATTGCTTTAGCTACATCCCAAAATTTTGATAGGTCTTATTTTTACCATTCCACATGTGTTCTCTACGTTATGTTGAGACAGCCTAATAGAACCAGAATAGAGAGTCTGGAGCCAGACTGCCCACAGGCAGACCCAGTGCCACCATTTTCCAGTTGTCTGACCTTGGGCACATTGTTCATTCTCTATGTGTCCCTGGTTTCTTCATCTGCCAGTAATGATAGGACCAACCTCAAAGGGGTTATTGGAGGATTAAAAAATATCTAAAACTCATAAAATATCACATAGGACATAATTAATTAGTAAATGCCATAGGGAGTGTTTGCTATTATTTATTCTTCTTTAACCCTTGGGTTGATTGTGTGTGTGTTTTCAAATTTCTGAGTGTGAATATGGGAATAGGCAGTTCCCAGTTCATGCTTTTTGCTAATGTTTTATATTTTTATTAAATTGTGGTCAGACAGTATGAGCCATATGATATCAATTTGTTGAAATTTGTTGAGGCCACCACTTTGGCCCAGCATATTACTGATTTTCATGAATGTCCCACAGGTGCCTGGAAATCTGTGTTCTCCAAGAGCAAGGTTAGTGAGCGTGCCATTCAAATCTGTATCCTTGCTAGTTATTTCGTTTGCTTGATCTAAGAGAGATGTGAGCATTTTTAAAGCAAGTGAGTAACCTAGGCTTGTTATATTTTGTTTAGAAAAGCAGCTCTTTTTGACCATTCTATAAAATTTTTTTAATAGACATTTTTTGAATAGTTTTACAGAAAATTTTCGAAGACAGTACAGGCTTCCCATAATACTCCACACCTAGTTTCCCATTATTAACAGATCACATTAGTATGATACATTTGGCATAATTAGTGAACCAATATTGATAAATTTTTACTAACTGAAATCCAGACTTTATTCTGATTTCCTTAGTTTTTACCTAAATGTCCTTCTTCCTGTCCCAGGATCCCATACAATTTGTCATCATGTCTCCTTAGGCTCTTCTTGGTTGTGACAGCTTCTCAGACTTCTCATTTTTGATGACCTTGACAGTTTTGAGGGGTATTGGTCTTGGTCAGATATTTTGTAAAACATCCCTCAAATACAATTTGTCTCATGTTTTCTCCTGATTAGACTGGGGTTATTTTGGGGGAAGAGGTAAAGGGCCATTCTCATCACATCACATCATGGCAAGAGCACATATTATGAATGTGACCTATGACCACTGATGTTAACCTTGATCCCCTGGTGATAAGGCTGTACACGTGTGTTACTGTAATTTTTATTAAATGGAATATCATGGTGTAATGCAATAGACTCGATCCAGACACCTGGATTCTAGGTCCATTTCTGTCACTAAATTGCTCTGTGAGTTTTGGCTGCCACTTGACCTCTCTGATCCTCAAGCTTTTCTGTTGTTGTAAAACCAAGGGGTTGCCTTGGCTGGGCGTGATGATCAGAACATACATTCTTTTGAAACATTGTTTGCATGTTTATAATTACTTCTGAAATGCTTTCTAAACATAGGCAGTTCTGGGTTTGCAAATTGTGGTAGCCAGCCTCCAAGATGTACCCAGTGGAGAGGACTGATCTTTTGTGGAAATGATGGTGGTGTGTGACTTCGGAGGTCAGATAATGAAAGACATTATGGCTTCCACTTTGTGATCGCCTGGATCACTCATCAGGGAGTCAGCCACCATGTCACGATCACTCCAGCAGCATTATGGAAAGGTACATGGGGTGAGAACTGGGGCCCCCTGCCAATGGCCCGTACTGTCTTGCCAGTGATGGAATGCTCCACTTTGGGATCAGGTCCTTCAGGTCCAGTCAAGCCTCCACATGATGTAGTCCCAGCCACCATATTTGCCGCCACCTCATGAGAGACCCCCATCCACAACCAGCTAAGCCACTCTGAAAGTCTTGAATTCCAACAACTGCGTGAAAGAAACCTTTATAGCTCTTAAAAACAACAAAGGGTTGGCTCCCAAGGCTTTGCAGCGGTGTCAGGCCCTCACGGTTAGGGGGCTGTGCGTGAGGGTGCTGACTGGCTTGGTTCGCACTCCTCCCCCACTTAAACCACAGCAGCTCGGCCATCTGGTTTATATATTGGGGATCCATGCAGGATTCTTTCAAAAAAAAAAAAGAAGTCTGCAGCCAAAAAAATAAATTAGATGACCTCCAACACTCAATGATTTCATCTATCAGTACCAAAAAATACTTCTGACAAACACATACGCAACATTTTCTTTCCCTTTCTTTCTTTTTCTTTCTTTCTTTCTTTCTTTCTCTCTTTCTCTCTTTCTTTTTGCGGGGGTGGGGGAGCAGAAGGAGGGAGAGAATCTTAAGCAGGCCCCACGCCCAGCACAAGCCGAATGCAGGGCTCCATCTCACAGCCCTGAGATCATGACCTGAGCCAAAATCAAGAGTCAGATGCTTGACCGACTGAGCCACCCAGGCGCCCCCAGCAGCATTTTCTTCAGGGCCTGCTCTTCTCGAAGGACGCACTGGCCCTGAGATTGGAAACACGAGCCCGCAGCGTGCTGCTCACTGAGAATTGTATCCTGTGCCGCGGGGGAGGCGACCAGAATCAGGGCCGTGGAGAAAGCGCTGCTCCCTGGGCAGAGCGCCATCCCCCGGGCACCAGCAGCAGGCTGTGAGGCGGAGGCTGGGTTTGCTCCCATTGCCAACATTCCGTCGTCAGAATGATGGCACTGTGGGCAAGGCCCAGGAGAGGGGTTTTACATGCCATGTACCTCGTGTAATCCCCGTGACTGCTAGGAGGGACGCATTTTGTCGACTGGGGAAATCGAGGCCAGGAGGCTAACTGGTTTGCCAGAGTCGCGGACCAGGAAGAGGAGAGCTGCAAGGACGACTCGGTCCGTCTGCATCTGTAGAACCTTTGCCTCTTTCATGCATTGCAGGCCACAAAACTGAGCAGCCCCTCTTTGGGTCGGAAGTGCGCTGAGTTTACACTAGGAGGTTGTGCTAGTTCGCAGCTCTAAGAACTGCTCGTCATTCATTTGGTTACTTGTTCGTGCAAATGGCATTACTGGGAGCCCGCTTGGTGTCCCGGCGCTGGGTAGGCCCTGCGGACAGAGGGGAAGGAGAGCAGAGACTGGTGCTGCCTCTGGCCAAGCTTGGGCGTTGGGCTGGCAGGGGACCTCAGAAGCCATCAGCTGCTTCCACTGCTTGTAGCCAAGCTCCAGGGCGGGAAGGGGAGAGGGGAGGGGAGTTTCCTTCAGGATTCTGAAGACTCGGGGCTTCTTGGAACACAGCCAGAAAATGCCTTCAAGGGACAGGAAGACCAGGTGTGACCTGGAGCTGGGTCCCAGGGAGCCATGAACCCCAAAGGTAGTTCCTTTTGCCCCCCTGGGAAGCCTCCCGGGGTTGGACCCAACACGGGCGGTGCTGCTCCTGGCTGGGCAGCTCCGGGGTCCCACCAGGGAGCGCCACCAACACGGCACGAAAACCCCTCATCCAACAATTGTATCGACGGGAAGCAGGACGCAGTGTTGAGAAACCGTGTTCTGTGAAACTGGCCCTTGAGAAACTGCGCTGTTTGAAAGCAAGTCTGCATTGTTCAGGGAGATTTTCAAGTGCAGGTCCTAATCGCCTATGTGATTCAATTAAATTTAGTTCCGTCTTTCAGTGGGTCTCATTATCTTATTAACAATTCTACTCTTTGGCTGGAACTTTGTTTTGATAAAAGTCCAACTATTTTGCAAGTGTGTTTGGAGGCGCCAGCAAAGGTCCTCAGAGATGGGACCAGCACTATTGTTCTAGAACTCCCACGGCCGTGGCCCCCTGGAGAGTCACTTCGTTCACAAGGAGTCCACCTGAGTGCTGAGGCTGCACTGGAAACCTGCCCCCACTTGAGGAATGGGCAAAGCTGTAGGGAGCAGCTGTAGCTGCACAAAGGGAAGGGAGAAGGGGCTCTGCACTGGGAAGGCCCCACCAGTCTCTAGGTCGATCCCCCCCATGTCTGTCTGCTCCACCCTCGGATCAATTCGCTCTAGAATGAAGCCGGCCCAAGGCGGGCCACACCTACTGCTCCTTCACACCACATTCCAGCACCAGCGAGTCGGGGCACCCGCCTGTGCTGGGGCCACTGATGGCCACCCACACCGCTTTTTAACCTTCAAAATGCAGTTCTTCACTCAAGAGGCTTTAATTGTCCTCTCCTTTCCCACCCCAGGCAAAGCTCCTTCTCTGGGACATGTTCTTAGATAAGAACCAAGTCTCTGATACAGAATAGGGACCAAGGCCAGAGCAGGGCCTTTTTTAACTTGTTTGTGCTTCTTGCTTTCAAATTATCTTCTTTTGATATGTGCTTAAAGCAGGACCCTAGCACAGTGGCATCGGATTGGAACTCTTACCAGTGATCACCCCAAAGTTTTTCCAAAGTGTGTTAAACCCAACTCTGGGCTAACCGGAGAAATAGGGTGCGGACGAGGTCAGAGATTATTTGACTCAATTTACAATAAAACGATAGGGTGCTTGACGATCTACAGGGCGACGGCACAGGTTTGCAGCTTAACCTGGGATAAGGTGGGACCTGCCTCTCTGGCAGGGAAGCTGGGCCGCTGTGAAGAGTGGGTGCCAGGAAGAGGGGTCCAGGCCCAGAGCTGCAGGCTATGGGCGTCAGGGAGCCGGTGGGGCTCCGAGCCCTCCATCTGGCCCAAACCCTGCCACGCAGGGGCCTGGTGCTCTCCTGCATCCCTGGCTGAGGCCCAGCAACCACTGTTGCCCAATTATCTAAAACCTTGGGGGTATGTTTTACCTGCGGATAACCTGCACAGCAGTTAATACCCCCTAATAGGGGCGACAGTCATCCCGTAAGTAGTCAGCAACAAAGCCATTAATTCCATGAAACCCGAAGTCGACTCTTGTCTAGCTCATCCCTTTCCCAGGCTTTGTCAATTTAACTCCAGGAAAGAAAGTGTGAATAAAAATGAGCAACAGCATTCGTAAACGCTGAAAACAGACCTTCACTTGTGTAATCCTATTTAAAGCATTCCTCTTTCTCGGTCATGTGAAGACGCAGTGAGAAGGGGACGGTCTACAACCCAGGAAGAAGGCTCTCACCAGAACTAGACTCTGCTGGCCCCTGATCAGACTTGCAGCCTCCAGAACTGTGAGAAGGAAATGTCTGTGTAGCACACTCAGTCTACGGCATCTGTTACGGTGGCCAGAGCTCACCCAGATGCCCTCTCTTCACTGATGCTTCTCTTCCCTCTCATCTAGACGACGAGCTTCATGAAAGCAGCTCTTTGTGAACAGGCTGCTTAGTAAACGTAGGACTTTGGGCTTCACAGGCAGGAGGAATAACAAGGTAACTTGTGAAGTGACAAAAGGATTCCCGTCCCCTCTCAGCCCTAAAACGGTGGCTCTCAGCCTTGGCTGCAGTAGGAACACCTGGGGAGCCTGCCAACTCTCAGGGGCCTGGCGACACCGTGGGCCAATCAGATGGGTCCCCAGGGGCAAGGTCCATACATCACTAGCACTGAAGGCTCCCCAGGTGACTCGAATGTGCACCCAGATAAGACCAATCACCCTAAAGCTGAATGGGTGAAGTATGGGGGCGAAGGGTCCCCAACTAGAGGGAAAGAGGTCAGGTATTCATTCTTGTTGCCCAGCTGAGCGTCTCCTTTATAGGTGATAGAGGGGATGAAGGCTGAGTGAGACAGAAGGCAGTGTACTGTTTTAATAAATCAAAATAAAACAAACAGCAACAAGTTCACAAAAGAACTTTTTATTTGAGGCAAGAAATTTGGATGAAAGGGTTACAGTTCCCAACAGCCAAAATCCAGTTGTTAGTGGCACTATTTCAACTTTATAGATTCAACTTAGTCAGAAAAGAGTACTAAGGTGCTACTTTCCCCAGCTGGACAAGAAGAAGGGCAAAGAGAACTGGAAGAAGCTTCTAACCTACTGATACTGCTCTTCAGACCTAACACCAAACAGGCCAAGCCCACCACTGAGGGGCAGAGGCCACGCTACACCACATACAGGGAAAGTGACGCGGGGAACAAGGTGGCAGGTCACCTGGAGGGGGAAACAGGCACCGCCAGCTTCAAAACTCAGCGTTGAAGGGATAGTCCTTGTGGGAGGCACAGCTGTCGGGAGAAAAAGAGGAACATGATAGTTTTTCAAAGCAAGAGAGTTCAACTACAACAAATTACAAAAAGAAATGGTGAGGGTCTCATTATAGGCAGAAATAGAGGCCCCAGGGACGAGCCAGTTTCCAGACTGCAAGCCTGGGGGCCGCCGCCCCCCTCCTGGCTCCCCTGCCTCAGGGTCTCATCAGCCGGCACAGGTGTGACGGACCCTGCCCTCGCTGCGTGTCCAGCACCGTGCCTGAGGCACTCGGGGTGCCAAGACCCGGTTCCTGCTTCCCGGTCACTCGGTCTAACTGGCAGGACCAGACAGTGTCCCGTAGTCTGAAACAGTAAGAGGGTGACCGGAGAGGAGTCAGGAGTCTGCATATGTGATACAGCCAGTGTTGCGAGGGCACAGAAGCTGCCTGGTCTCTGTGGGCGCTGAAGGGAGCCCCAGAGAGCAGTGGAGAGTGGGACACAGGAGACAGAGGGGAGGGAAGAGGCTGGGTGGGTGTGTGTGAACAGGGCCAATGGCTCGTGCTGGAACAAGTTTTTGCACTCACACTGGAAAGACCGGCTGGGCATAGTGTGAAAGGCCCAGGGTGGACCCAGCACGGGGCACAGAACGCTCAAAGATTTGGAGCCGTTCAAAACATGCCCCTAGTCTGCCCCTTTTTTTGTCTCCCATCAAGCCTGATATGACCCTGCCCTCAGCAGCAGAGCTCAATGAGCAATCATCGCCAAAAAGAGGCAATGGATGTGTATGTCTAGCGAGAAAGCTTTCTAGGTGACTGGGAATGTGGGACCAGCCTCTCCCTCCCTACTCCAGCCCAGCCCATCCCCATTAAACAGCAGCCCCCAGCATCACCCGACAGTAGTTTCTGGAGAGTCACTGGAGAGTGGAGGGAGGAGAAGGGAAGAGGGACCCATTGGAAAACCACTGTGGTGTGTCAGCCCCGAGAGCGCCAATACACTGTGTCCGCAGAGGGAAGGGCAAAGGGAAGTGAATGAACGATACAGAGACTCTCAGAGGAGACGAGACATCACCTGGCGAATGATTCACTTCTCTCTTCCTTGCCCACTTGATCCGAAAGGGATCTGAACGCCTAGAGGTTAAACACCACTAACACAAACAGGGGCGTCGGAAAGGGCCTGGTGTGCCAGTAAGAAACTGTTAGGGGCCTATTTGTGACAGCCACATGCGCACAGGTGCGGTCACACCAAGGACGCAGACCTGGCAGACAGGTGCCAGGGCGGTGGCAGCCCCACCATGCTGCAAATGGACTGCAGAGGCAGCAGAGAGAAGGCCAGCACCCTACCCCACCGG